>NC_143050.1:27005000-27105000 GCF_057628025.1 Oncorhynchus mykiss | reverse complement strand
AGGGTTGGAAGAGACGTGCGAGTGTCTATATGCTGTTCCTGTACCTGTTCACCATGAAATGTGTGTGCCCGCGTGTCCCTACCTGCTCCTTGACATTGTGCAGGTCCTCCTGTAGTTGTCCCATCCTGCGTCCCAGCTCCTTCTTCACGTGATGTTCTGACTGCAGAGCAGTGGTCAGCTCCATGTTCTCATTGGTCTAGGACCACAGAGACATTCAACACATTCATGAGGTCGCCACCGATCTGAATGTGGCTGGATAACTGATAACTGCATTTCCACATATTCCATGTTTAAACACTAATAAAACCTGGCAGATCAGTGATGACTTAACATAAGTAAACAGGAGCGCAAAAAAGGCACCACCCCTCTTTACCAGTTTGACGAAGCCGTTCTGCAGCTCAGCTAGTTGGTCTTTAAGGGTGCGGTTCTGGGCCAGGGCGCGGCTGATGGTGGCCTTGTCACTCTGCACGTCCTCCAGCATGCGCCTGCGGTCCTCTGCATCCTCAGCTCCGCGCTCCGCATGACGCTCCAGCTCCGAGAGACGGGACTCCTGCTCAGAGCACATGCGACTCAGCTGCTCGTTATCACGCAGCTATAAAGAGAAGGGAGGCCAGAGAACAGTGAGTTCTCAGTTGTGAGACACAACAGGGATGGACAGGGTGTGCAGGATTTCATTCTAGACCAGCACCAACCCACCCCATAATTCATCTTATCAGTCTATGCTTTGATGAGACAGTGTTCAGAGTGCAACTTCACTGAGGAGTGTGACACACACAGTGTGTGTTATTAATAATAATAATTATTGCCTGGCAGTGTGTGTGTGGTCATCACCTGGGCTTGGAACTGTGAGTTGAGCGAGTCTCTCTCCTG
This sequence comes from Oncorhynchus mykiss, assembly GCF_057628025.1. Classification (NCBI taxonomy): domain Eukaryota; kingdom Metazoa; phylum Chordata; class Actinopteri; order Salmoniformes; family Salmonidae; genus Oncorhynchus; species Oncorhynchus mykiss. The sequence goes on along the minus strand of NC_143050.1, from coordinate 27,104,130 downwards.
CTGCAGGCAGCAGAGGGCCTCCTGGAGGGCCAATTCACTCTCCGAGGGCCCTGAGGGCTGGGGCTCCGCCTGGGCCTCTCCCTCCTGAGACAAAAGGGCTGGGGAGGAGAGGAGAGTCCTTACGGCAATGCAAATCTTTTAATGAGAATGATTGACAGGATGGGGAAGTTCAACACAGTAAGCTGGTATTTTTTGAGAACCATTGACGTGCAAACTGAGGAGGGTAGCTGTGTGTCTCACCTGCAGTGTGCTTCAGATCTGTGATATGGGCTTCAAGCTCCTGGATCTGGCTGATGCTCCTGTCCCTCTCCTCTGCTACTAGTGTCACCTGCACAGGACACACGTCAATCAACTCAACCTTAAAGTGACTAGCATTACGTCCAGGGCTGTGCCGCCTCTATAGGCTGTGCTAATGGGGTGGTAGCATAGCGTACCTGAGAGAGCAGCTGCTCCGTCTTGTCCTTCCATACTTGTCCCTCCTCCTGGATCTGCTCAGCGTAGCGGTCTCTCTCTGTCTGCAGCTGGGCCACCGACTCCATTAACTACAGATAATACCAAAAGAGATCTTTAACACAATGGCGTGGCAGTCAAAACTTTAAAGAGGCACACACACACACGTAGAATGGCGGGAACCCGGTTACCGAGATTTACCGGCCACAACCACTCCCTTTTCCCCAGGATAAATAACTTTGTGTATTGACCGGTACATCATAAATAACAGCATGCGTGAAATTCAAACTGTTCAATTATATGCCATTTCTAAATCTGGGTCCTCTGAATAATCAACGCTCAGGGTGGGGACAGACAGCCCATCTCAGTATGGAGCGCAGATCACAATGCATGTAGAGCTACAGTGCATTCAGAAAGTATTCAGACCCCTTGAAAGTTTCCATATTTTGTTACGTTACAACCTTATTGTAAAATAGATGAAAAAGATAAATATATATCCTCATCAAGTGAAAACAGGTTTAGACATTTTTTGCACATTTATCACAAATAAAAAACAGAAACACCTTATTTACATAAGTATTCAGACCCTTCCCTATGAGACTCAGGTGCATCCGGTTTCCATTGATCATCCTTGAAAATGTTTCTACAACTTGGAGTCCACCTGTGGTAAATTCAATTGGTTGGACATGATTTGGAAAGGCACACATCTGTCTATATAAGGTCCCACAGTTGACAGTGCATGTCAGAGCAAAAACCAAGCCATGAGGTCAAAGGAATTGTCTGTAGAGCTCTGAGACAGAATTTTAATCGAGGCACATATCTGGGGAAGGGTACCATAAAATGTCTGCAGCATTGAAGGTCCCCACAGTGGACTCCATCATTCTTAAATAGAAGAAGTTTGGAACCACCAATACTTTTCCTAGAGCTGACAGCCTGGCCAAACTGAGCAGGTCCAGAGTTCTTCAGTGGAGATGGGAGAAACTTCCAGAAGGACAACCATCTCTGCAGCACTCCACCAAACGGTAGAGCGGACAGACGGAAGCCACTCCTCAGTAAAAGGCACATGACAGCCCGCTTGGAGTTTGCCAAATGGCACCTAAAGAACGCAGACAATGAGAAACAAGATTCTCTGGTCTGATGAAACCAAGATTGAACTATTTGCCCTGAATGCCAAGCGTCACGTCTGGAAGAAACCTGGTAACATCCCTACAGTGAATCATGGTGGTGGCAGCATCATGCTGTGTGGATGTCTCTCAGTGGCAGGGTCTGGGAGAATAGTTAGGATTGAGGGAAAGATGAACGGAGCAATTTACAGAGATCCTTGATGAAAACCTGCTCCAGAGCGCTCAGGACCTCAGACTGGGACAAAGGTTCACCTTCCAACAGGACAACGACCCTAAGCACACAGCCAAGACAACACAGAAGTGGCTTCAAGACAAGTCTCTGAATGTCCTTGAGTGGACCAGCCAGAGCCCGGACTTAAACCTGATCAAACATCTCTGGAGAGATCTGAAAATAGCTGTGCAGCAACACTCCCCATCCAACCTGACGGCTTGAGAGGATCTGCAGAAAGGAATGGGATAAACTCCCCAAATACAGGTGTTCCAATCTTGTAGGGTCATGTCCAAGAAGACTCGAGGCTGTAATCGCTGCCAAAAGTGCTTCAACAAAGTACTGAGTAAATTATCTGAATACTAATGTAAAATGTGATATAAAAAAAATAAAGACAAAATTATATACATTTGCTAAAATTTTGTCATTTATGGGGTTTTATTGGGTGGGAAAACGATTTAATCAAATTTAGAATAAGGCTGTAATGTAACAAAATGTGGAAAAAGTCAAGGGATCTAAATACTTTCCAAATGCACTCTATGTATTGGATCAATCATTTGGGCTTTTTAACCTTGGGCTCATTAAATGTCTTTAATGTATGACCAAAGCTCTAATCAAATAAACACATAGGCCTATTTATATAGATTTTTTTTTATTTAACCTTTATTTAACTAGGCAAGTCAGTTAAGAACAAATTATTATTTACAATGACGGCCTACACTGGCCAAACCCGGACGACGCTGAGCCAATTGTGGCCACCCTACGGGACTCCCAATCACAGCCGGTTGTGATACAGCCTGGATTCGAACCGGTGACGCCTCCAGCACTGAGATGCATTGCCTTACACCGCTACGCCACTTGGGAGCCCAACGTTTTATAATGCTTTTGAATGACACTTCCGATTTTGGCGGGAAATACCGGGACAAGTTATTTATTTTCGGGATGGAACATTTATAAAATACCGGGATAGTATTCAACCCTAACACACACACACACACACACACCTGAGCAGTGTGTGCCTCAATCTGTAGTTTCTCCTCCAGTAGTAAGTGCATCTGCTGGTTGGCACTGGGAGGCCCTGACTGACTGGAAAACTAGGAATAAAAATAAATAATTGAACAACTGCAGAACAAATGATGGTGTGTGTATGTGATTAAGTGAGAGAGACCGTGTGTGTGTACCTACCTGTTGCAGCATGTCGTCAGTCATCTCCAGTCTCTTACGCAGTTCATCCAGGTCCAGTCTCATAGCGTTGTTCTCACTCACCCTCAGCTTGAGCTGCTCTGACAGCTCTGAACTCTGCTGCCTCCCCTCCTCACTCACACTACTGCACAGAGACAGAGGGTCAGCTAGGAACGTGCACACACACTCACAAAGAGCCTCTGATTTACCTCGCCTCAGACGACAGGCATCTCTCTCCATGTATCACAATCACACAAACTGACGAGGTTTCCACCACATTCCTTTCCATACCTAGTCCACAAATCAAACAAGGAAAGGCCAGCCATTGAGTAGAATGTCAGCATACTCAGGGTAAGACTTACTTTAGTCTGTACACCTCTAGCCTCAGGTTGTCTCTCTCTTTCTCTAGCTCTTTGTTATGCTGCACATACAAGAGAACATCAATCATTTGTTAGACATTACCGCAAAGCTCAAATCGATAGTCATCGTCAAAGCATTCAAATGTAGCAATATCAGTCTAGTGTGCAGACTACCTCCTCAAACGGTCTTCAGTGTGTGACTACAGTAGGTTGCCTTCTCAAACGGTTTCTGTGTGTGTGTGTTACCTTGTCAAACTGTTTCTGTTGTGCGGAGACCGAGGACAGGGTTCTCTCCAGCTCAGAGACTCTCTGTTTGGTGGCCTGGAGACGGTTACTCAGCTCCTCAGCCTCCCCTGAATGAAACACACACACACACTTAATGAGCACTAACACAAATAGACTCTCACCCATTCATATTAAACACATCAACACCATCTCTTTCTCTCTCATCTCCTCTGAACACACACCACAATATGTTACATTACTGAACACGTTCACATTCATAGACACATCAACACAGAAATGCCTTCTCTTTCTCAACACAGGCCACACACACACACACCTGTTTTCTGGCGGGCAGCCTGCTGTGTGTACGACAGAGCGGTCTGCAGCTCTGATTTCTCTGACACCAGGATGCCGATGGTCTGAATGTGGACCTGGGGGAGAGGATGGACAGAGAGACAGACAAGGCGAGAGACAGACAGGGCGAGAGACAGACAGGGCGAGAGACAGACAGGGCGAGAGACAGACAGGGCGAGAGACAGACAGGGCGAGAGAGAGACAGGGCGAGAGACAGACAGACCAGTTATTGACGCCTCGCATGATACAATTTGTAAATATTGGATACAAATCAAGCTTTGTTTCATTTGCAATGATGAGACAGTATTCAGTGTTTCAGTGCACGCATCCCTGGGTAAAAAGGGAACAGCATGGTGCGCTGACCCCAAAGGCAGATACAAAGAACACATCTGGAACTGCAGAGTGAACATTTGACAATTGCTTTCAAAGGTCTTCAAATGGATTCAGAAAAGTGCTCTGAGGGAATGAAAAACCTTGAAGAAGTTCCTTATTCTGTGTGTGTGTACCTGTAGCTGTTCCCACATTGCTCCTTGCTCCTTCACACACTTCTGTTCAAACTCTCTTCGCTCCTGATCAAAGAAAGCACACAGAAAACATCCCGTCATTGTCCACTGAGGAGGAGACGAGAGAACGAGAGAGTCTTCCTTATTCTGCTCACCTTTTGCAGCTGATCTGTGAGCGCCTGAGAGTGCTCGGTCTGTCAGACAAAACAGGACAGAGGAAAAATCCATGACGTCATCATCATCCCCACCTCAGACTTCACCACCCCAACATCTCCAGTAAGTCACCCATCTAACCCAACACCATGTCATCTCCTTTCACTCTTCAAGAGTTAAATCCCTGTTGAGCACCACGGAACCTCCCTCGCACACTCAAGAGAAGCACAGCCGCGTATTAGCCGAGCCAGTGGGGTTAGCAACGGTTAGCAAGATGGCTCCAGAAGAAATATCAATACAGTTGGCCTAAACATTCCCTCATTTCATTCAGCGTGTCCATCTTGGTGAGCATGTAAAAGCTTGGCTGTTACCAATGGGAACAGGGCAGTGCAATGATATTATTTGTGAGGTGAATAAACAAAACAGTGATCAACTGGCCGACTGTGCTACCACTCAGCGCAGCTGCTGTTTAGCCAGGGTGCTATGTCATTTGCTATTCAATCTGTGGCCAGTCAGTCTTGCTATAGCGGCTGTCAGGGGTTATTTTCCACACAAGGCAGAACGCCAAACTCCCACGAGCACACACTCTTACCAGCCGGTCTAGCTTGGTATTGAGCTGATTGTTTGTTAGGTTGCTGGAGTCCAGTGCGGCTGCCAGCTCCTGGTTTCGACTCTGACGTGCACGCATGCATCGAAAGAAGAAAAAAAAGAGGGGAAGGGAGGGAGGGAGAATTGAAGGAAAAAAAAAACAGCGATGGGAGGAGAAATACAAACAGTAACTCATTAATGTAAATGTAAATAACACCTTGTCCCTCAGGGAAATGTAAATAACACCTTGTCCCTCAGGGAAATGTAAATAACACCTTGTCCCTCAGGGAAATGTAAATAACACCTTGTCCATCAGGGAAATGTAAATAACACCTTGTCCCTCAGGGAAATGTAAATAACACCTTGTCCCTCAGGGAAATGTAAATAACACCTTGTCCCTCAGGGAAATGTAAATAACACCTTGTCCCTCAGGGAAATGTAAATAACACCTTGTCCCTCAGGGAAATGTAAATAACACCTTGTCCCTCAGGGAAATGTAAATAACACCTTGTCCCTCAGGGAAATGTAAATAACACCTTGTCCCTCAGGGAAATGTAAATAACACCTTGTCCCTCAGGGAAATGTAAATAACACCTTGTCCCTCAGGGAAATGTAAATAACACCTTGTCCCTCAGGGAAATGTAAATAACACCTTGTCCCTCAGGGAAATGTAAATAACACCTTGTCCCTCAGGGAAATGTAAATAACACCTTCTCCCTCAGGGAAATGTACAGTGCCTTGCGAAAGTATTTGGCCCCCTTGAACTTTGCGACCTTTTGCCACATTTCAGGCTTCAAACATAAAGATATAAGACTGTATTTTTTTGTGAAGAATCAACAAGAAGTGGGACACAATCATGAAGTGGAACGACATTTATTGGATATTTCAAACTTCTTTAACAATTCAAAAACTGAAAAATTGGGCGTGCAAAATTATTCAGCGCCCTTAAGTCAATACTTTGTAGCGCCACCTTTTGCTGCGATTACAGCTGTAAGTCGCTTGGGGTATGTCTCTATCAGTTTTGCACATCGAGAGACTGACATTTTTTCCCATTCCTCCTTGCAAAACAGCTCGAGCTCAGTGAGGTTGGATGGAGAGCATTTGTGAACAGCAGTTTTCAGTTCTTTCCACAGATTCTCGATTGGATTCAGGTCTGGACTTTGACTTGGCCATTCTAACACCTGGATATGTTTATTTTTGAACCATTCCATTGTAGATTTTGCTTTATGTTTTGGATCATTGTCTTGTTGGAAGACAAATATCCGTCCCAGTCTCAGGTCTTTTGCAGACTCCATCAGGTTTTCTTCCAGAATGGTCCTGTATTTGGCTCCATCCATCTTCCCATCAATTTTAACCATCTTCCCTGTCCCAGCTGAAGAAAAGCAGGCCCAAACCATGATGCTGCCACCACCATGTTTGACAGTGGGGATGGTGTGTTCAGCTGTGTTGCTTTTACGCCAAACATAACGTTTTGCATTGTTGCCAAAAAGTTCCATTTTGGTTTCATCTGACCAGAGCACCTTCTTCCACATGTTTGGTGTGTCTCCCAGGTGGCTTGTGGCAAACTTTAAACAACACTTTTCATGGATATCTTTAAGAAATGTCTTTCTTCTTGCCACTCTTCCATAAAGGCCAGATTTGTGCAATATACGACTGATTGTTGTCCTATGGACAGAGTCTCCCACCTCAGCTGTAGATCTCTGCAGTTCATGCAGAGTGATCATGGGCCTCTTGGCTGCATCTCTGATCAGTCTTCTCCTAGTATGAGCTGAAAGTTTAGAGGGACGGCCAGGTCTTGGTAGATTTGCAGTGGTCTGATACTCCTTCCATTTCAATATTATCGCTTGCACAGTGCTCCTTGGGATGTTTAAAGCTTGGGAAATCTTTTTGTATCCAAATCCGGCTTTAAACTTCTTCACAACAGTATCTCCTGCCTGGTGTGTTCCTTGTTCTTCATGATGCTCTCTGCGCTTTTAACGGACCTCTGAGACTATCACAGTGCAGGTGCATTTATACGGAGACTTGATTACACACAGTGGATTGTATTTATCATCATTAGTCATTTAGGTCAACATTGGATCATTCAGAGATCCTCACTGAACTTCTGGAGAGAGTTTGCTGCAATGAAAGTAAAGGGGCTGAATAATTTTGCACGCCCAATTTTTCAGTTTTTGATTTGTTAAAAAAGTTTGAAATATCCAATAAATGTCATTCCACTTCATGATCGTGTTCCACTTGTTGTTGATTCTTCACAAAAAAATACAGTTTTATATCTTTATGTTTGAAGCCTGAAATGTGGCAAAAGGTCGCAAAGTTCAAGGGGGCCGAATACTTTCGCAATGCAGTGTAAATAACACCTTCTCCCTCAGGGAAAGTAAATAACACCTTCTCCCTCTCCTTCAGGGATGTATAATGTGAATAACAAACAGAAAAAGATGTCAGCAGGTACTTGTTGATCCTACTAGTATTCAGAGAGGTCATACACAGTGAGGACAGGTTCATGGGTAACTAGTGAAGAGTTCAGCAATACCCGGTCAGACTGGAGAGTGTAATCTAATGAGATCTAATGGGTTCGCATCACCCCAGTTTCTCTAGAAGTCCACATAACATGCATGACCACAATAAGAACATACACTTTGAAATCCTAGTGAGAAGGGTAATACCTATAGTCAGCACAGATCTAGGCTTTGGAAAGATGACACCTGAAAATATTATTTCTCTATATCTCCATTCTCTATATAGACTCCATCAATCTACAAGACAATCTAACAGGTGAGATCTGAGGACTATCAGACAAGAGCAAGAGAGATATGAGATATATGCATTAAACGTTGTATGTTTGCAGGGCCTGGGCAAGGTACAGTGGGGCGGCCTGGACAGCAATTCATACATTTGCTCTGTTCTGACTGCGACGATCTTTCAGATTGCATTGTCGTCTCAGCCGTGCAACACAAACTCAGTTCTAATCATGAGTATCACTTATGTGGAGTACATGTGTGTGTAACCCGAGACAGGACGCAGGGCAGGAACAGGAAGTGGTCATGTGAGCTGTGTGGCCGAGGCCAGTCACATACCTGCACAGAGAACCAGAATGGAGGGATTGTGAGAGAGAGTAGAGGGGCCTGTGTGGAGTGGACGGAGGACAGAATACCTCTACATAACCTGGGGCCACAAGGGCACCTTCGGGGAAAGTGGGACTGGGTCTGTCTGATCAGGACAAATGAATAGCATTTTAGTGCTTTTCCCTGTGTACCGTGTCCATGATGAGGGGGCAACATGTGGTGTTGTGATGTGTCACCTACCTCCAGTTCTTTTTCATTGGCTGGCGAGGGAGCACTGTCTCCATTTATATAGGTGGTGGATGACTAGAATAGGTCGGGAAAGAAACAAAACAGTACAAGTCAAACCAATATAAAGCAAGCTTTTCAAAGCCAATGAGAGTATCACAAATAACACTCTTGATTATGCAACACACTAAACTGGGAGCAAGCATATATACAAAGCAAGTAAGAGAGTGTATCCTCATTGGGACAGGGGTGAACTGCTTGCACTTATCCAATGTGCACATCTCAGGGGTCGAAGATCTTAAAAGACACATTTCTCCTTTTTGTGGCCATAAAGTACATACCCCAGAGAGAAGACCGTTGAGCTGCTGTGAGAGCTGTCGCAGGCTCTCTGTGGACGACAGGGGTCTGGTGACACACACACACCAACAACAAACACAACATTAGCCCAGTGTTATTTGGTAACGAACTCACCAGTCAATATGTGACAAATTGCACTGCCAGCCATCATAACTGTGCTACTAATTCTGTGTGTGATCAACAGTTGCAGGCGAGGGGGGCAGGGCAGTGAAGGGTAGAGAAGGGGCAGTGAGGACCAGGGGGCAGACTCATTCTGAAGAGGGATTGAGAGGTTGTGTGTGTGGGTGTGCAATGGATGATGAGGTGACCAACCTATTCTCATCCGCATGGTTTTCATTACCGTCATGGGGGCAGTTCTGCGGCAGAGAGAAGGAGAGAAAGAAAGAGAGGAAATAGCTGTGAGTGAAACTGAGGGAGGTGAATACATTAAACGTAAGCTAGGCCTATCCGAGAGAGACCCACCGAAAGCCACCGAGAGAGAGAGAGAAAGACACACAGAGAGCGAGAGATACCGACCGAGAGAGAGAGACACCGAGAGACCCAGAGAGAGAGAGACACACCGAGAGAGAGACACACACCGAGCAGGAGAAACAGAGAGAGAGAGAGAGAGAGAGAGCGAGAGAGAGACACACCGAGAGAGAGAGAGACACACCGAGAGAGACACACCGAGAGAGACACACATTGAGAGACCCACCGAGAGAGAGAGAGAGAGAGAGAGAGAGAGAGAGACCCACCGAGAGAGAGAGACCAACCGAGAGAGAGAGAGACCAACCGAGAGAGAGAGAGAGACCCACCGAGAGAGAGAGAGAGACCCACCGAGAGAGAGAGAGAGACCCACCGAGAGAGAGAGAGAGACCCACCGAGAGAGAGAGAGAGACCCACCGAGAGAGAGAGAGACCCACCGAGAGAGAGAGAGACCCACCGAGAGAGAGAGAGACCCACCGAGAGAGAGAGAGAGACCCACCGAGAGAGAGAGAGAGACCCACCGAGAGAGAGAGAGAGACCCACCGAGAGAGAGAGAGAGACCCACCGAGAGAGAGAGAGAGACCCACCGAGAGAGAGAGAGAGACCCACCGAGAGAGAGAGAGAGACCCACCGAGAGAGAGAGAGAGAGAGACCCACCGAGAGAGAGAGAGAGCGAGAGACCCACCGAGAGAGAGAGAGCGAGAGACCCACCGAGAGAGAGAGAGCGAGAGACCCACCGAGAGAGAGAGACCAACCGAGAGAGAGAGAGACCCACCGAGAGAGAGAGAGAGACCCACCGAGAGAGAGAGAGAGACCCACCGAGAGAGAGAGAGAGACCCACCGAGAGAGAGAGAGAGACCCACCGAGAGAGAGAGAGAGACCCACCGAGAGAGAGACCCACCGAGAGAGAGACCCACCGAGAGAGAGACCCACCGAGAGAGAGACCCACCGAGAGAGAGAGAGAGACCCACCGAGAGAGAGAGAGAGAGAGAGACCCACCGAGAGAGAGAGAGAGAGAGACCCACCGAGAGAGAGAGAGAGAGAGACCCACCGAGAGAGAGAGAGAGAGACCCACCGAGAGAGAGAGAGAGAGACCCACCGAGAGAGAGAGAGAGACCCACCGAGAGAGAGAGACCCACCGAGAGAGAGAGACCCACCGAGAGAGAGAGACCCACCGAGAGAGAGAGAGAGAGAGACCCACCGAGAGAGAGAGAGAGAGACCCACCGAGAGAGAGAGAGAGAGACCCACCGAGAGAGAGAGAGAGAGACCCACCGAGAGAGAGAGAGAGAGAGACCCACCGAGAGAGAGAGAGAGAGAGACCCACCGAGAGAGAGAGAGAGAGAGACCCACCGAGAGAGAGAGAGAGAGAGACCCACCGAGAGAGAGAGAGAGAGAGACCCACCGAGAGAGAGAGAGAGAGACACCGACAGAGAGAGAGAGACCGACAGAGAGACACCAAGAGAAAGACACATTGAGAGAGACCGAGAGAGACAGACACACAACGAGAGAGAGAGAGAGAGCGAGAGAGAGAGAGAGAGCGAGAGAGAGACACATATCGAGAGAGAGAGAGACACCGAGACCAGAGAGAGAGAGACACCGAGACTGAGACACCGAGACCGAGAGAGAAGACTGACGGAGGGACACACCTGCTGCAGGTCAGTGTTGTGGGATTGGCTGGCACACTCAGGGTTAGTAGCAGAGCTAGCAGGGTTAGACACAGGAGAGCCGCGGCCGGCCTCTCCGTTTGGGTCCTCCAGTAGCTGGGTAACTGGGGACCCCCTCACCTCCCCATGGACGTGGGTCTGAGGCAGCAACACACACACAGCCATTACTTTTCAGTGCTCATCCAGAGAGTGCGTGGTTACAGCAACTTGGAAACATACACAGCACACACACATCATATCCTAGAAAACAAGGTAGTGTCAGAGACCACTATCACAACATGTGGACGGACAATCACGCATGCACACATCTTGTTTTCACTGATGGAGACATGCCAGTGTGGTAAATAAAGCAAACATCAGGTCCGGAAGTTATAAACCTCACGCCCAGATGGACTGACCCAGCATTTAGCTAGGCTTAATACTGGTAGAATCTTAGTAAGTCAACAATGGCAAAATAAATACCAAGCACTTCTCTCACTGTCGCAAAAATGACTTATGAGCAACCAGTGACCATAAGGAATAGCGTGCGGGAGAGAAGAGGAGCAAAAACAACAGAAGGGGTGGGATAGAGAAACAGTAGGGAGGGAGTGGGACAGATACAAGAGAGAGTGAAGCAGAAGGAAAGAGACAGGTGTAAAATAACAAAAGGGAAAAAGACAGCAGGGAAGAACGATAGCCCAAGAGAGAGGGGGAGAGAAGGAAGGAAGGAGAGAGGCTCACCTGGCTTTTGCCATAGGCAGGCATAGTTAATCCATTGGTCTGACTAAGACCTTTCAGAATACTCTGAATCTACGGCAGAGGAGAGGGGAAGGGCGAAAGAGAGAGGGACAGTGAATGAGCAAGTGAGGGAGGGAGAAAGAGACAGCAAGAGGTGACGTAAAAAGGGAGACTAGCACCCATAGAACCCTATCTACCGCTAAGCCCCTGTTGTTGTACGTGATGAGGTGTAATCAATATGGTGGAACTTCAACCTCGCTAGCCTACCAGAGGGTGGCGCTACTACCACAAAGCTAATAGCTACTTTTCCTTTCCCATTTTCAAGAAGTGCTTTGGAATAACGCTAGGGGTCCATTTGGAATTGGGCATTCATTGAAAGATAGAGACTTTAAAAGCCCACAACCTGGTTCATCACTGCCAGACAATGTTAGTGACCGACTCATCACAATCATATCTGTTTCTGGGAGGTACAGAAAATATTCTGTGACAATGTTCCTCCAAGCAAATGACTGTCATTGAGACTGTCTGGGTGGGAGCACAGGCTAAGTCTATACTGATGGCTGATAAACTGTTTTCCCCAAGGGAAGCCTAAGGCAATAGATAGGGAGGAATGCAAAAAACGATCCAGGAACCTCAGAATTATTACAGCAACCATCTACTGCCACACCACTTTTACTAAGAAACAATTGCCAACAATTAAACACACAACATAATATTGATCCTTAATCAAACAGAAGGGTGTGTGTGTAAAGATGCAATGTCCTGACGGGAATACAAATTGACAAGAGCACGATAGTCTGTTCTCACCTGACAAAGACATATCCTTTCATCGCGGGAGCATAGCTGCGTTTCACATACCATAACCTGACATACGACAAACACTGACAGTAAACTTGCAAAGGGAGACCATCACACATCCAGTAAAAGTCGGAAGCTGCACTGGAACGTTCAATGTGATTCCAGAGAAGTATCATCAGACTGCTTTCTTGCAACATTTTACTTTGTTATTGGAATGCAAATATCAGCAAGTGAAATATTGCAAGGAAGCAGTGTGCAGAAAGAGTACTCAAAGTCATAACACACACGCAGTTGGGTGACTTACATTGTCTGGAGAGTGTCGGTCAGCTGAGGGTGTGTCTGGCTGGCTCCCTCCCTTCACCTTTCTCGTCTTCTTGGCCCCTGGTCCACCTTCTCCTCCACTGGCTGGAGAACTCTTCTGCTGAAACTCCTTCAGCTGGCCGGCATAAGAGAGGAGGAGCGGACAATGAGAGCACTCAACGGTCTGGAACTCACACCTTTGCTAGGCTAACTATATCAGCAGACATTCCTTACAAACCGCAGAGGAAGTACAGGGAGCCTTGGTGTGGCTGAAAATTGTGAGACTGTTCAGAACTATCCCATACGATTCGACTAGAGATCTACAATATGTACTGTTGGTATCATTGGTGTGGGTGACAATGGAACGACTATTTAGAAAGATCCAATACAATCCAACAAGATCTTATAGCATAACCAATTGCTGCAACAGCTGATGTTTGAGGAAGGTAATTGTTGTTTTTATAATGTGTAATGAAAGAACTTTCATGCACAAGTGTATTTGTTTTTAAACATGTAACGTTAATGGTACAGCATGTGCTTTATTTGATTAACTAAGTAGCTAGCTATCTAGCTAGGTCTTTCTAGGTACACACAGCAGGTAGCTCACACAGACAGGGAAGGGGGCGTCTGCTGTCAAAAGTACCAGTCACTCTTCAAATTGACACATCACCGTTTCCTGTCAAACATGACTCAATAATAAGCTAGGCAGCATTCATCGTAAGTTAGTTCATTAAGGTTAAAAGTGTCAATAAGCAAGCCTATTTATAGGACACCCCGTTCTATATTATATTGAGTTAGCCGGTCGCTTCGGTACAAGATGACAACGTGATAGCTAGCTAAATCGCTATGGCTAACGTTAGCCAAACATCAGCACTGTAGCTAGATATCGCTAACTACCTTGCCACTTGGGTTGATCAAATCACAGATTTATACCTAGCCGAGCAGCATTATTAGCAAAACTTTAAGTCACTGCCCTGTATAAATCGTCCACATAATAGTTCTAGCTAAGATTAGAGGCCCAAGCGAATCCTCGGTATTTCGTGCGCACTGAAAGCCACACAGGGGGACGAGAGTTCGGATGGGCGACTGCAGAAAGGTCGGGGGACGTGGAATGTCAACATCACACGGGTTCGTGAAAACATGAAACTACAGACAACTCGAACAGAGTAATGGATGAAACACTTGTTATATTCCCTGTGTTGTGGGAATTAATATGTTTACCTTTTTCTTGGCTGCGGCGAGTTTGATTTGCCTGCTCTGGTCGGCCATCCTTATCGTCCGGTCGACGAACCGCACCACGTCATCAATTTGAGATCAGTCGGTGATGCAAGAAACTATCTTCCCGCTAGAGGCGCAAAATCTCCCTTCTGACCGTGGAAAATTCGTGTCAGGCGTGGTTTTTCAAATAGGCCAGCTAACTTGATGTCTGAATTTAGAATTTGTTGTATCATATCAGGGTGATTATTATCAGAATGAACAACATTCAAGACAACACCGGCTAATCATGCATTTTATTACAAAAACAAACAATAATATAACTATGGAGTTAGCTTGTCATCAAAGGTGTCAGAGATCTGCGGCAGAACTGTCTGACACCAACTCAGTTAGCCCGTGTTCTGAGAGAAGTCCTTCAGAGACCAATTTTTGGTGTCAATCTCTTGATGCAGTCTGGAATATTCCTCGGCTACTGCCTCGAATCCCTTGACAAATATCTCAAAGGATGACAGTTTGGACTCCACAGACTTCTCTAACTGGGCAGTCTTCAGCTCTGTTTCTAGCTTCCTTCAATGAAAACACAAGGACTGATTGAGAGAGGGGAGAGGCAGGTGTAATTATCTGGCAAATCAAAACACATTTGATTAATTCAATTGTGAACTAATAGCATACATTTTCTTATCAGTTCTGATTTGTTCTATTTTTCCACTTAATCTGTTCTAGCATGGCCATCTAAAAACTCCTGGAAAAGGCAGCCTGAAGACCCGACATTGAATTGCATAGAATTCTATGTCAGGGCAGAAATTCGTGTTTGGATCAAGGATAGTTCTCACGACCTCTACAAGCCAGAATGATGAATAAAATTATATTTTCTGGTGGTCTGTGTGGTCGGTCCTATTACTGGTACGAATGGGGAAACAAAATATCCAGTAGTGTTATTAACCCCACCTTCAGTATGTTGGTCTGTATACATAGCCGCTGGAAGTAGGAATGCTGAAGGTGCTGCAGTACCCCCTGAAAAATCTGAATATAAAATAAAAAGCAAACAAATAATATATATATATATATATATATATATATATATATATATATATATATATATATATATATAAAAACGTTTTTCACAAAAGTAGTGCACAGGGCCTTTATTAGTATTAGCAGACCAATATATATATATATATATATATATATATATATATGTCTGTCATGTGGGCAAAAACTTTTTTCAGCATCTCCACTTTATTATTAAGAACAGTATCTTGCAGGATTCAATAGTTGGAATTGTAAGAGTTGTTGCCCTGTCCCTTCGTCTGCAATGGTCATTCTAATGGAATCCATCCAGTAACAACAAAACCCTGTCCTCAAACATTTACATTAAAATGTGCAAAGTTATGGGCAGACAAAACATCCATATCAAACTAAATATTTGTCTTGATCAAATAACATGGGAAACCACTTTGTGCATTATTAATTTTCCATCCTTACAAACCACTTAATATGAAATGTGCATTACTGTATGGTACAGAAGCTGGTCATCTAGGTTTGTACCTGTAGTCTCCATCACCATGAAGAAAAACAATACACAATACAATAATTGAGTACATTGAGACAGTAAGTGGTTTATGGTGATGTGGCTCAGTTGGTAGAGCATGGCACTTGCAATGTTCAAAAACAAAAAAGGATAAATATTTTTGTCACATGCGCCGAATACAACAGGTAGAGCTTACAGTGAAATGCTTACTTACAAGCCATTAAAACTTCTTGAAGTATTGTTGGTTAAGAAAAAAAGTGTTAAGTAAAAAAAAAAGTAAGAAATAAAAGTAACAAATAATTAAACAGCAGCAGTAAAATAACAATAGTGAGGCTATATACAGGGGGTACCGGTACAGAGTCAATGTGCAGGGGCACCGGTTAGTCGAGGTAATTGAGGTAATATGTACATGTAGGTAGAGTTAAAGTGCCTATGCATAGATAATAAATAGAGAGTAGCAGCAGCGCAAAAGAGGGGTCTGGGTAGCCCTTTGATTAGCTGTTCAGGAGTCTTATGGCTAGGGGGTAGAGGCTGTTAAGAAGCCTTTTGGACCTAGACTTGCCGTTTACCATGCGGTAGCAGAGAGAACAGTCCATGAGAAGGGTGGCTGGAGTCTTTGAAATGTTTCAATGTTAGGGATGTGGGTTCGATTCACATGGCGGACGAGTACAAAAATGTATGCACTCGTTACTGTAAGTTTCTCTGGATAAGAGCGTCTGCTAAAATGGAAAAAGATTGAATAGACCATTTCAGTTTTCATATAGAAATAAGTTGCATTTGCAAAGTATTTAAAGAAACTGGAAAACATATATCAAGCAAGTATTTTTATTAGCAGATTAACTTTTGTACAGATAATTATCAGACTCAAGTTACAAATGCTGGAAAACACTCAAATACATTTAGTTAAAACAGTTTAACAAAAGTAGTGCACTGGGCCTTTACTAGTCCTGTATTAGTGGATCGATACAGACTTCTTCAGTGGGGGCAATTCATATTTCCCCCCATGGCATAAAACATTTAATAAATCACTGCACCCCCAAACTACTTTCCACGGCTATGTCTGTATATAGTTTGTATTTCCGGTTTTCATTTTCATTCCTGTTACAATTTGCACGTGACAAAGACTTGCACAATATTGGCGAGCCTAAACAAATGACAAACACTAACAGTTGATTGCCAGGAAATGTGCTTCGGTCATCAAGTGCAATGTGTCAACAGATTAAAAATACAAGTGACAGAACCTATTGGCGGCGCAAAAAGTCTGGTAAACAACGCTTTCCTGTGGATACCCTATCTCCACCTACCGCCAAAAGGACCGACAGCATGCACAACCGGTAAAGTAAGTGTAAATATAATTGTATTTAATATTCTGCCTTGTAAAGAATAATGAGTATTTTTTACAGCGACTTCTTTCAGACTGATATTCATGTAGTAACCATGGTAACCATCTGATGTTTAGGCAAGGAAAGGCATAGTAGATGAACAAAGCTGTCAAAAAGAACAACATGAGTGGGAATGACGAGTAGGTGTTGAGAGCCCCCAGAGTGGTTGATATGATAATGACATTGAGTTGCTGGGCAGCATTTGACTCACCTTGTTATTCTATAGGCTGACATTGTGTCTGCTGTGTTGGTGTCCAGCTGAATTTCCAACATATCTCCTCTGTTGTGAAGAGACATATTTAAGAAATGTAAAAGAGACACGAAAACGGAACATTGCTGATGGACATGCATGAAATACCAATTTCTCACACTCATTAACAGTCAACTGCATCTGAAGGAGCCCAGTGTAGAGTAGATGTAAACAGGAGGGGCTAATCACACCTGATCTTCTGCATGATGATCTCACATTTGGCCTCAAAGTACTCAAACTGTTTCCTGTCAAGTTATTTCTGGGCTTTTAGCCTGTGGTCAAGGATAAGTGACTGGAGAATCTGAATGCATCCTAACAGCTCCTGGAGAAAACACGTCGATCGTGAGTGAAGGTCGCAACACGTGAGACAAACCTAAGAATACATCAAACCAAGTGTTGAGAGTCTCTTACAGAGAGGTAGCAGGGAGTCTGCTTTTGC
The DNA here is from genome assembly GCF_057628025.1 of Oncorhynchus mykiss. Lineage (NCBI taxonomy): Eukaryota > Metazoa > Chordata > Actinopteri > Salmoniformes > Salmonidae > Oncorhynchus > Oncorhynchus mykiss. The sequence continues at coordinate 27,086,578 of NC_143050.1, read as the reverse complement.
AGCAGGGCGGCACTCACGGCTATTCCCCTTCAGACTCTCTGCTCTTTTCCTTTCGCTTTCCAGAAGGGCAGACAAGCGAGACAGCTTCATGTTCTTCAGCCTTTCACTCTCACCCTCTGTCCAAGAAAGAAGAGGAGTGGTATGTTTCACCATTCACACACATGCAGGTGAGCGGCTATACCATAAAGCCAGATACTGCCACATTGGTAAATACATTTGGTGTCCATTACATAGCAAGACACACACATACTGTCATATGTAAAATCGTATTTATGCTACATATCTACGTTTTGGTAAAAGTCTGGTGTCTCTTTACCCCATTCAGGCTGATAGTAGGACTGGAAACACGTCTCCCAGAGATGCTTTTCTAATTCTCTGGGCAGTTTGTTTCATTTTCCACATATCCTGTTTAGCTAAACATGAACAAGTCCAAGAAATCCAAGACTAGGGGTTACCAGAGCTCTAGAAGAGCAGTGTGAGTGTGATACTGTACATAAATAGGAAAAGCACTCGGAAATAAGACAACAGGCTTGTCACTGCATTGCAGAGGAAGAGTTTATAGCGTTTCACTGTATTTTTACACCTGTTGCATCCTGGGCAAGCGATAAACTTTGATTTGATTAGTTGTTGCCGGTGCGTGGGAATTATTTGAAAATTGCTGGATTTTTTACATTTCTTTATTTTTAAACACACGCTGCACCTGCCAGTATAACTTGTGCTAATGGATCTTAAAGAAGAAGTTTCATTTTTTCCAACCAAATCACAATGTTTATGTAAATAGCATGTTATTCAAGGGTCCAGACACCTTTTGTGATTTATATAACATTGCGGATAAAGTTCAGAATGACACAATTTCATGTATACAACATCTAAAGACCTGCATCACAACACTGAGAGCTTCGCTGTTTCTAAAATTACCTATCTGGGTGTTTTTGGAGCCTTGGTTCTTTTTTTTTCCGGGCCCCCCTTACTACACAACGACGATGAGAAAAGGATTAGCTGTTTGGGGTAAGTTTCTCAAAAACATGTGAAATCACACAAAAGGTGTCTGTCTATAACATACCATTTTAATATATTTTTAAAAAAATTGGTTATAAAAATAACTCATGCTTTAAGTATCAGCCTCACGGACAAAGTGTACCTACCTCCTCTTGTGGCATCAGCTACAGCACCTGTTGGACACTCAGTCCTAGGACAGGAGGTTGGTCCTGGCTGGTGGTGTCACTAGGGTCCAACTACCTGACACACTGGGCCACCACCAGACACTGCTCCACAGTCTCATAAAACTGCCAGGGGGAAACAAGATTTAGGTTTATTCTAACATTATACAGTACTTTGGAGGATCAATGTAAACAAAAAGTAACCTTTTGGAAATCAAATTCACTTGGGTGGTCAAACTACTTCACCAATGATCTACTTGTATCTAGGCCTATATACATTATTTGTGCATTAATAGGTGTAACCTTAAAGAGGGATTATGGTACTAAGTGTACTGTGTGTTGCTCTGCCAGACACACAACAAGAATAGAGCAGTCTAGAGTTATGTATAGTAGAGTCCATTCAGCAATGAGCAATGAGTACTGTTCTGTATTGTACAGTGTCGTCCTCTGGAGGCACAGTGGAGTGATGCTTTCTGACACAGTGCTCCTGGATCATCTCCTGCAGTAGCCTGTACAGGCTCTCTGAACACAGCCCATTAAGCCTCTGTCTGCAGGTCCCTCTCAGCCTGGATTAAAACAACATAATCTCAGTCATTTAAAGCGATTCACACAACACGCACCCACACACAGAGTAGTCCAAGTCCATAACATGGTCTTAAATAGCAACAACAACTCTAGTAGTGTAATAACACAACAACAATGTCATTGCTTAAAGTAGAACCACAATTGTATTATTATGAGAGGGACAAATTAATACTCTTGGATGCACCAGAATCTTTAAATGCGGTCCTGAGACATGTACTTTACAGTAATCGGTTAATTCTTACAATCAGGCTTGAGAGAGCAAAGTTTTGAGCACATGAAGATGATAAGTTGTTTGTGTGTAATACCTTTTCCAGCTCTCTCTTCAGTGTAACAGTAAGGCTGAGGCGGTCCACATGCTGTAACAGCGTTACCAGGAGCTTGCAGAATAGAGGATTCTCGGTCAGGCCTTCTGTCAGCTGACACAGTGGGAATGAGGCGAGGACATGAAAGACAAGTTGTTACTGGTTACAGGTAAAAACATTCATAATGATAGCAGTCAAAGGTTTGGACACACCTACTCATTCAAGGGTTTTTCTTTACCTTTACTATTTTCTACATTGTAGAATAATAGTGAAGACATCAAAACTATGAAATAACATATGGAATCATGTAGTAACCCAAACAAATGTTAAACAAACCAAAATATATTTTATATTAGAGATTCTTCAAAGTAGCCATCCTTTCCTTGATGACAGCTTTGCACACTCTTGGAATTCTCTCAGCCAGCATCATAAGGTAGTCTCACCTGGAATGCATTTCAATTAACAGGTGTGCCTTATTAAAAGTTAATTTCTGAAATATCTTTCCTTCTTACTGCGTTTGAGCCAATCAGTTGTGTTGTGACAAGGTAGGGGTGGTATACAGAAGATAGCCCATCCTCTCAACCAGCTTCACCTGGAATGCTTTTCTAGCAGCCTTGAAGGAGTTTCCACATATGCTGAGCACTTGTTGGCTGCTTTTTCTTCACTCTGCGGTCCAACTCATCCCAAATCATCTCAATTGGGCTGAGTGATTGTGGAGGCCTGGTCATCTGATGCAGCACTCCATCACTCTCCTTATTGGTCAAATAGCCCTTATACAGCCTGGAGGTGTGTTGGGTCATTGTCCTGTTGAAAAACAAATGATAGTCCCACTAAGCCCAAACCAGATGGGATGGCATATCGCTTCAGAATGCTGTGGTAGCCATGCTGTTTAAGTGTGCCTTGAATTCTAAATAAATCACTGACAGTGTCATCAGCAATGCATCCCCACACCATTTTTATTTACCTTTATTTAACTAAGCAAGTCAGTTAAGAATTGAGAGAATTGTTGTTTTCAATGATGGCCTAGGAACAGCCCCTGCCTTGTTCAGGGGCAGAACGACAGATCTTGTACCTTGTCAGCTTGGGAATTCAATCTTGCAACCTTTTGGTTACTAGTCCAACGCTCTAACCACTAGGCTACGCTGCCGAGTTGGTTTCAACTCCTCCTCCACACTTCACAGTGGGAACCACATGCGGAGATCATCCGTTCACCTACTCTGCGTCTCACTAAGACACGGTGGTTGAAACCAAAAATCTCAAATTTGGACTCATCAGACCAAAGGACAGATTTCCACCAGTCTAATGTCCATTGCTCGTGTTTCTTGGCCCCAGCAAGTCTCTTCTTCTTATTGGTGTCCTTTAGTAGTGGTTTCTTTGCAGCAATTTGGCCTGATTCACTCAGTCTCCCCTGAACAGTTAATGTTGAGATGTGTTTGTTATTAGAATTCTGTGAAGCATTTATTTGGGCTGCAATCTGAGGTCCAGTTAACTCTAATGACCTTATCCTCTGCAGCAGAGGTAACTCTGGGTCTTCCTTTCCTATGGCGGTCCTCATGAGAGCCAGATTCATCATAGCGCTTGATGGTTTTTGCAACTGCACTTGAAGAAAAATTCAAAGCTCTTGAAATGTTCCGTATTGACTGATATTCATGTCTTAAAGTAATGATGGACTGTCGTTTCTCTTGTATTATTTGAGCTGTTCTTGCCATAATATGCACTTGGTCTTTTACCAAATAGAGCTATCTTCTGTATACCACCCCTACCTTGTCACAACACAACTGATTGGCTCAAACGCATTAAGAAGGAAATAAATTCCACAAATTAACAAGGCACACCTGTTAATTGAAATGCATTCCAGGTGACTACCTCATGAAGCTGGTTGAGATAATGCCAAGAGTGTGCAAAGCTGTCATCTAAAACTCTTTGCTAGGTAAAGCCCCGCCTTATCAAATCAAATTTATTTACAGTGCCTTGCGAAAGTATTCGGCCCCCTTGAACTTTGCGACCTTTTGCCACATTTCAGGCTTCAAACATAAAGATATAAAACTGTATTTTTTTGTGAAGAATCAACAACAAGTGGGACACAATCATGAAGTGGAACGACATTTATTGGATATTTCAAACTTTTTTAACAAATTAAAAACTTAAAGATTGTGCGTGCAAAATTATTCAGCCCCTTTACTTTCAGTGCAGCAAACTCTCTCCAGAAGTTCAGTGAGGATCTCTGAATGATCCAATGTTGACCTAAATGACTAATGATGATAAATACAATCCACCTGTGTGTAATCAAGTCTCCGTATAAATGCACCTGCACTGTGATAGTCTCAGAGGTCCGTTAAAAGCGCAGAGAGCATCATAAAGAACAAGGAACACACCAGGCAGGTCCGAGATACTGTTGTGAAGAAGTTTAAAGCCGGATTTGGATACAAAAAGATTTCCCAAGCTTTAAACATCCCAAGGAGCACTGTGCAAGCGATAATATTGAAATGGAAGGAGTATCAGACCACTGCAAATCTACCAAGACCTGGCCGTCCCTCTAAACTTTCAGCTCATACAAGGAGAAGACTGATCAGAGATGCAGCCAAGAGGCCCATGATCACTCTGGATGAACTGCAGAGATCTACAGCTGAGGTGGGAGACTCTGTCCATAGGACAACAATCAGCCGTATATTGCACAAATCTGGCCTTTATGGAAGAGTGGCAAGAAGAAAGCCATTTCTTAAAGATATCCATAAAAAGTGTTGTTTAAAGTTTGCCACAAGCCACCTGGGAGACACACCAAACATGTGGAAGAAGGTGCTCTGGTCAGATGAAACCAAAATTGAACTTTTTGGCAACAATGCAAAACGTTATGTTTGGCGTAAAAGCAACACAGCTGAACACACCATCCCCACTGTCAAACAAGGTGGTGGCAGCATCATGGTTTGGGCCTGCTTTTCTTCAGCAGGGACAGGGAAGATGGTTAAAATTGATGGGAAGATGGATGGAGCCAAATACAGGACCATTCTGGAAGAAAACCTGATGGAGTCTGCAAAAGACCTGAGACTGGGACAGAGATTTGTCTTCCAACAAGACAATGATCCAAAACATAAAGCAAAATCTACAATGGAATGGTTCAAAAATAAACATATCCAGGTGTTAGAATGGCCAAGTCAAAGTCCAGACCTGAATCCAATCGAGAATCTGTGGAAAGAACTGAAAACTGCTGTTCACAAATGCTCTCCATCCAACCTCACTGAGCTCGAGCTGTTTTGCAAGGAGGAATGGGAAAAAATGTCAGTCTCTCGATGTGCAAAACTGATAGAGACATACCCCAAGTGGCTTACAGTTGTAATCGCAGCAAAAGGTGGCGCTACAAAGTATTAACTTAAGGGGGCTGAATAATTTTGCACGCCCAATTTTTCAGTTTTTGAATTGTTAAAGAAGTTTGAAATATCCAATAAATGTCGTTCCACTTCATGATTGTGTCCCACTTGTTGTTGATTCTTCACAAAAAATACAGTTTTATATCTTTATGTTTGAAGCCTGAAATGTGGCAAATGGTCGCAAAGTTCAAGGGGGCCGAATACTTTCGCAAGGCACTGTATATAGCCCTTCGTACATCAGCTGATATCTCAAAGTGCTGTACAGAAACCCAGCCTAAAACCCCAAACAGCAAGCAATGCAGGTGTAGAAGCACGGTGGCTAGGAAAAACTCCCTAGAAAGGCCAAAACCTAGGAAGAAACCTAGAGAGGAACCAGGCTATGTGGGGTGGCCAGTCCTCTTCTGGCTGTGCCGGGTGGAGATCATAACAGAACATGGCCAAGATGTTCAAATGTTCATAAATGACCAGCATGGTCGAATAATAATAAGGCAGAACAGTTTAAACTGGAGCAGCAGCACAGTCAGGTGGACTGGGGACAGCAAGGAGTCATCATGTCAGGTATTCCTGGGGCATGGTCCTAGGGCTCAGATCCTTCGAGAGAGAGAAAGAAAGAGAGAATTAGAGAGAGCATATGTGGGATGGCCAGTCCTCTTCTGGCTGTGCCGGGTGGAGATTATAACAGAACATGGCCAAGATGTTCAAATGTTCATAAATGACCAGCATGGTCGAATAATAGAGAGAGAAAGAAAGAGAGAAGGAGAGAATTAGAGAACGCACACTTAGATTCACACAGGACACCGAATTGGACAGGAGAAGTACTCCAGATATAACAAACTGACCCTAGCCCCCCGACACATAAACTACTGCAGCATAAATACTGGAGGCTGAGACAGGATGGGTCAGGAGACACTGTGGCCCCATCCGAGGACACGCCCGGACAGGGCCAAACAGGAAGGATATAACCCCACCCACTCTGCCAAAGCACAGCCCCCACACCACTAGAGGGATATCTTCAACCACCAACTTACCATCCTGAGACAAGGCTGAGTATAGCCCACAAAGACCTCCGCCACGGCACAACCCAAGGGGAGGGGAGGGGGGGGGGTGCCAACCCAGACAGGATTGGCCAACCCAGACAGCTCACTGATCACTATAGCAGAACCCACCCGTAGCACGCGCTCCAGCAGGTATATTTCACTGGTCACCCCCAAAGCCTATTCCTACTTTGGCTGCCTTATCTCCCTCACTAACCTTAAGCACCAGCTGTCAGAGCAGCTCACAGATCACTGCACCTGTACATAGCCCATATGTAAATAGCCCAACTACCTCATCCCAATACTGTTATTTATTTTTGCTCCTTTGCACCCCAGTATCTCTACTTGCACATTAATCTTCTGCACATCTATCACTCCAGTGTTTAATTGCTAAATTGTAATTATTTTGCCACTATGGCCTATGTATTGCCTTAAGTTCTCATTTACAACCACGACCTGTCTTACCTCATTTGCACACACTGTATATATACTTTCCCCCCCCTATTGTGTTATTGACTGTATGTTTGTTTATTCCATGTGTAACTCTGTTTTGTTGTTTGTGTCGCACTGCTTTGCTTTATCCTGGCCAGGTCGTGGTTGTAAATGAGAACTTGTTCTCAACTAGCCTACCTGGTTAAATAAAGGTGAAATACATATATATTTTTTAAGCTGTCAAGGCAAAGGGTGGCTACTTTGAAGGATCTCAAATATAAAATATATTTTGATTTGTTTAACACTTTTTTGGTTACATGATTCCATATGTGTTATTTCATAGTTTTGATGTCTTGACTATTATTCAATGTAGAATATAGCACACATATAGAAAAGCCCTTGAATGAGGAGGTGCGACCAAACTTTTGACTGCTACTGTATGGTTTGAGGCATGATACGATACCCCCAGGATTTAACACTACAAGACTTCTCAAACATTTTCTTAACAAACAGTTTAGATAGGACGTCTAGAAACAGGGCAATGTACACTGTTGTGTAATGTTAGCTCATTTAGTTACTAACAATGACATTGACATCAGAAATAGGCTGACACTTTACTTTTAGAATACCTTGTTGATGCAAGTTGTATCCTTTTCCCAGTGATCGAACCCTCACAGAATAACGAGTGGACATCAGTTGACCAAAGCCCCTTACTCACTTGACATACAAAGGCGCTCGTGGATGAACGTAGCGCTACCACGATCATAAAAAAGGATATGGTCTACGGTTATCAAAAGTACACAAAACTAGCCTAGAAATCATTGGTGAGCTGGCTAGCTGTGCCGTCGTATGCTGATAAAGATAACGTAAACTGTATGTCACCTGATAAACGGTTTCGTTGCAATTTAACAGAAGATAGGCAGCTACTGTTAAACAGATTGTAACGGTTGTTTACACAAGTGGTGAGCACAACAAATTGACGATATCAGGGTCGTCACTAGTTACCACAGCTACAAAGTCTTAAACCTAGCCTATTTCTACAATTTATCTGCTTAAAATGTGATTTTAAACCTAACTATTTTTTTAACTCTAAACTTACCACACTACCTTATGCCTCATCTTAAATAAAATTTTACAAAATGTTTCATTCATTTTTACGATTTGGCCAATTCTGAGTTTGTGGCTGTGCTATCTAATGGAACGCCGCTATCGGCGATTACCCCGCCTCTGCAAACAGTCAGCTGATTGGTTAATGCGGTAGAAAAGGAAGACAAATCTTTTAGAACAGGGTCCGTGCTAATTGGGATCCTTGGGACGTCACAACCACCGCACATCCTAACCCCTACCGTTACCGAACGTTGAGAAAATAATTGGCCCAAGGCAAAAAAAAAACTATTTCCGACCCCTTATTTACACTATTCTAGTTAACGGGTATGGGGGGAGGGGGTGGTCTCATATGAGATTCTATACAGGAAATAAATTACATCTACTTTCACCCTTGCCTGACCCTAACGTCCCAAGGATTCCAGATAGCACAGATCCTTATGTACAATTTACCTGATGTAACAACTAACTTTGATTACCTTTTTTTTATACACACAGACAGATCATTTGGCTTTTGCCTACCATCATCATGTTATACAATTCACTATATGGCACTGGTTTTAGTTCACTACTTCCCTTGCACAAGTATTAGGCTTGGGTTTACTGTAATGTAGTACAATTTAGATTACAGTGGTACTGAAATTGGAAAATGACCCCCAAATGACTGTCAATTCAATGCACCAACTACATTTCTATGTATGACACCGGCATTTCACGTAATTGGGACTTGACACATTGACACCTAACCTATCAGCGTCGTACAGTAAAGCATGAATCATGACGTTCACTTGACCAAACGTGTGCAAATCAGCAGCGGCCAGCATGTCTGGTGCTGCCAATGAACGCGTTCCAACGAACTGCTGTCTGGCCAATGGGAAGCCTCCACGATGGGGAAGAAGTGACGGCTTATATACGGAGAGCACCGTTCATTAAACATTATTTTACAGACTCACAATCGTAGGGGTTTCTGAAGAACACAGGCTGTGAAGCAAATCACTTCCATTGAGATAAACCCCAAAGGAAGACTCCATCGAATTATTTACAAAGGTATGTGAATTAAACGCAAGTTAACTCAAAATAAAGATTCAATTTTACATAAATGCCAGAGGGAGCTTTTTTTTGGGGGGGGGGCTAGTTTCCTGTTTAACTGAAGTTAGTTAGCTAGCTGACCAGCAGGTTATCCAGAAATTAAATTGAATATTTAACAAATTTATATCTAAACATGGAGCTTGTTTAACAACAGTTTAGCTACCCTTTTAAATTGTCTGTCTTTCGTCAGCTAGCTAACGTTAGCCATCATGCTTGAAAAAGGTCAGCCCGTTTTGTAGCTAAGTTACCTCGCTAGCTTGCACGCCTTTTGAAACCGGTGTCTCCAATTGGTAAAGCAGCATCAGCAGCTAACTAACCACTAGCTCTAGTTTAAATCCCTATAATATGGCGATGTTAGCTAGCCAACCACTAGATAGATATTCGTTAAAAAAAAATAAAAAAATAAAAAAAATCGCCAAATGTTTTAATTACCAAATGTAATGTTGGCTTTATTTGGGCACATTTATTACCGGTAGTCTTGTGCGCCACCCATTAACTCTTAAGTTTTTTTAACATGGGGGCTAACCTCGGTCTGGCATAGGAGTCTACACACACCAGTATGCACCGTCATGTCAGCATCAGAGGGCCAAATTAACTCGTTCCGTTTGATGTACAAGGATGAAAGGCCTACACCGTGAACTAGGCAACAACATTTAGTGTCTTGACTTTCTCTTTTTGACAGTACTTCAGAGTTGCGTGAACAGCCACCGAATAAAGATGAGGCTTTTGTGCATGGTTCTGCTGGTCGCCAGCAGTGTTTTTGCCGATGATGAAGACAAGCGGGAAAGTGTGGGAACCGTGGTTGGCATCGACTTGGGGACCACCTATTCCTGGTAAGCATTTTGTAATGAATAGCAAATTTATTCTTAGGTCTCATACTCCCAATCATTTGGCTAAAGGACTCTAGCGTATCATGTGATGTAGTTGATACTTTCCATGGTTCTCATCTTTATGCTTCTCCTTTTCCAGTGTTGGTGTGTTCAAGAATGGCCGTGTTGAGATCATTGCCAACGACCAGGGAAACCGCATCACTCCATCCTATGTGGCCTTCACCGCAGAGGGGGAGCGTTTAATCGGTGACGCCGCCAAGAACCAGCTCACCTCCAACCCCGAGAACACAGTTTTTGATGCCAAGAGACTGATTGGCCGTGCCTGGACTGATTCTGCTGTACAGCATGACATCAAGTACTTCCCCTTCAAGGTGAGCCCTAACAAACACACCCCCTGCCCTAATCTCCTGAAGCACTCACTATGCAAATAATATACTACTTATTCAGCATGTAACTATGCTGAAGTAGCTCTGGAATTGTTTTTAGAGGAGAAATGCTTAATGGTGACTACTTAAATCTTCTAGGTTATCGAGAAGAAGAGCAAGCCCCATATTCAGGTGGACATCGGTGGAGGTCAGCTGAAGACCTTCGCTCCAGAGGAGATCTCTGCCATGGTTCTCACCAAGATGAAGGAAACCGCTGAGGCTTACCTGGGAAAGAAAGTGACACACGCTGTGGTCACTGTCCCCGCCTACTTCAATGACGCCCAGCGTCAGGCCACCAAGGATGCTGGAGTCATCGCCGGCCTGAATGTCATGAGGATCATCAACGAACCGTAAGTGTGTTGGTCTTCACAATGCAGAAACTGAATTAACATTAGAATGACTGGCCCAATATTTATTTAAATCACTGCAAATATCTGCCAAGACTGTGCTGGTTACATCTGTTTCCCCCTCTATTCCAGAACTGCAGCTGCCATCGCCTACGGCCTGGACAAGAAGGACGGTGAGAAGAACATCCTGGTGTTCGACCTGGGCGGCGGCACCTTTGATGTTTCCCTCCTGACCATCGACAACGGTGTGTTTGAGGTAGTCGCCACCAATGGCGACACCCACTTGGGAGGAGAGGACTTTGACCAGCGTGTCATGGAGCACTTCATCAAGCTGTACAAGAAGAAGACCGGTAAGGACGTGCGCAAGGACAACCGTGCTGTGCAGAAGCTGCGTCGTGAGGTGGAGAAGGCCAAGAGGGGCCTGTCTGCCCAGCACCAGGCTCGCATTGAGATTGAGTCCTTCTTTGACGGAGAGGACTTCTCAGAGACCCTGACACGTGCCAAGTTTGAGGAGCTCAACATGGTAAGTTGGTTCTAATGACCATAAAACAGTGACACTGTTGGCCCATTGATCTTGGAACATCCAATTCAAATTGAAAACGCATTCATGGAACCTCTTCTAATTTGCCATTTGTATTACTTGTCTATCAGGACCTGTTCCGTTCCACCATGAAGCCCGTGCAGAAGGTGATGGAGGACTCTGACTTGAAGAAGACCGACATTGACGAGATTGTCTTGGTGGGTGGCTCTACCCGTATCCCCAAGGTCCAGCAGCTAGTGAAGGAGTTCTTCAATGGCAAGGAGCCCTCTAGGGGCATCAACCCTGATGAGGCTGTGGCCTATGGAGCTGCCGTGCAGGCTGGAGTGCTGTCTGGAGAGGAGGACACAGGTGGGTCTTGGTCCATGTGCTTACGCCATGCACTATGCTAAGTTAAGGCTATACCATGAGGTATCTTCATATTTCCTTATTTCTACATAAGGAAATGTAGGCTAGATGTTTAGATTTGAAACCAAACAATGGATACCTACAGGTCAAAAACAGCAGTGCTGTTCCTATTATGTGTATCACAGCAGTTACATTTTTGATCACAACTAATGGTTTCCTGTCTTGTCCATCAGGTGACCTGGTTCTTCTGGATGTGTGCCCCCTGACCCTGGGTATTGAGACTGTGGGAGGAGTCATGACCAAGCTGATCCCCAGAAACACTGTGGTGCCAACCAAGAAGTCCCAGATCTTCTCTACCGCCTCTGACAACCAGCCCACTGTCACCATCAAAGTTTACGAGGGTATGTTCCTTTGATTAATCGCTGCCCCTTGTTGCTACATCCATAAATGGTGTTTTACTCTGTAAAGAATGACAAGATTGGATCTGTTTAAAATTCTGCTTCTCTCCTTCATCCAGGTGAGCGTCCCCTGACCAAAGACAACCACCTGCTGGGAACCTTTGACCTGACTGGCATCCCCCCCGCACCTCGTGGTGTGCCCCAGATCGAGGTCACCTTCGAGATTGATGTCAACGGCATCCTGCGCGTCACAGCTGAGGACAAGGGAACAGGCAACAAGAACAAGATCACCATCACCAATGACCAGAACCGTCTGACTCCCGAGGACATTGAGCGCATGGTCAACGATGCGGAGCGCTTCGCCGACGAGGACAAGAAGTTGAAGGAGCGCATTGATGCCCGCAACGAGCTTGAAAGCTACGCCTACTCGCTCAAGAACCAGATCGGCGACAAGGAGAAGCTGGGCGGCAAGCTGTCAGCCGAAGACAAGGAAACCATAGAGAAAGCAGTAGAGGAGAAGATTGAGTGGATGGAGTCTCACCAAGAGGCTGAGCTGGAGGACTTCCAGGCAAAGAAGAAGGAGCTGGAAGAGGTGGTGCAGCCGATCGTCAGCAAGCTTTACGGAAGTGCAGGTGGACCCCCGCCTGAGGGAGGAGAAGAAGAGGGAGAGGCAGATCAGGGTGATAAGGATGAGTTGTAAGGCTGTCTGGAGTGGCACAGATGTACATATTGGACATAAAATGTTAAGAAAAGGGGCTGCAAAAACGCAACCATGAATCTGCTGGAAAGACTTGTGAAATATTGTTTCAATGTGAGGGACGTTCTCTTCGCTGAGTGGCGGAGGTATACTAGTCGGCCTGTTCGAGGCTCGCTGCTGTTCTCAGGCAGTTTGAAAAGGAGTTCTCTAGGGGGAGGGTTTAGTGGGGTGGGTGCTAGACTGGGGTTTCTGGGTGAAGGGTAACATGTTCACAAGCAATGTTAACAAGTTATTTATTGAATCTGGTCATTGTAGAAAATACTTTCTACTGTAAAGACATTGAAATAAATGTTTGATACAAATGTCTTTGATTTGTCTCTGATATTATTCTGCATCAATTTACACCTGTGTAATATGTTAATGAGACACCACAATGGCTGTTGGCTGTGTGCAGCGGGTCGATGTCCTATTGCCTCTGACCACAGAACATCGACTCATTTTCTGTACATTTCCAAACTATTCCATGTTTAAAATTCATGTAACTGTGGTATGACTTGGTGGTCTGCACCATAATACCATCTGTGACCGCCTCAATGGCACTGCCCATGCTATCCATTTTGAAGTAGTCAATTTGCTGATTTCCCTCCCGACAAACTGATTGGATATGACTTCAGGAGGGATCAGCTAATGTAGTTTAACATCCCACACAGTTGACGACAATGTTAAGCGCTCTATGGCAGGGCTCTCCAACCCTTTTCCTGGAGAGATACCTTCCTGTAGATTTTTCACTCCAACTACACTTAACCAAGTGCAGTTTATCCAGCTAATTATTAGGACTGTTGCTCTCCAGGAACAGGGTTGGAGAATCCTGCTCTATGGCCTGCGTGCATCTGCCATGCAACACCATTTTGCATAGCTACTTGCAGTTCCGTATGTATGTGGGGTGTAAATTAAGCTCTACTGGCACTGAACCAACATCTGATCCATGATCGGCTTATGACACTGGTTGGATTTATTTGAAAAAGGTGGCGCTAAAATGAACTGCAACAATTATTGACCAACAGTTAAACATACAGGCACATACACACGGTATTTCCCAGAGCAGTAGCTATCAAGGTCACGTTAAGACAGTTACAACACAGTCACTGTGTATGACCCCCTGAGTGTCCATCCCTCCAAACACAAATGCCAGCTGTACGGTCCCTGACGCTGAGGAGCTCTGGGCCTGGTCTCTCTCTCCACTGGTGTGCTCAGGCCTTACTCTCCAGGGTAGGACACACATGGAGTGGTCCAGTCTGTTGGGTGGCATGTTCCCTTCAAACCTCAACAGGGTCCAGCGCTGTTTGTCTGCACAGGATAAGAGAAACAAAATCCTAAAGGTGCATTAGTATCCCAAAACAGTATGGCTGTCAGGAAATATTCTCTCCAGGATAGATACAACAGTGACTTGTGTGGCAATTATTACATCTGAAAGTAGAGAAACATGACACAATATACAGAGAACTTGGATGGAAAATTGCAGCCAATATTGCCACTCCTATTTGCCATATCTTCAATTTAAGCCTACTAGAAAGTGTGCCCTCAGGTCTGGAGGTAGGCAAAAGTAATTCCAATAGCTGACCAATCAGCCTGTTACTAACACTTAGTAAAGTTTTGGAAAAAATTGTGTTTGACCAGATACAATGCAATTATACAGTAAACAAATTCAACATTCAACAACCACAGCACTTACACGATTGGCTGAGAGAAATTGATGATAAAAAGATTGTGGGGGCTGTTTTGTTAAGACTTCAGTGAGGCTTTTGACATTATCGATCATATTCTGCTGCTGGAAAAATGTATGTGTCATGGCTTTACACCCCCTGCTACATTGTGGATAAAGAGTTACCTATCTAACAGAACACAGAGGGTGTTCTTTAACTTCTCTAGGGTAGGGGGCAGCATTTGGAATTTTGGATGAAAAGCGTGCCCAAATTAAACTGCTACTCAGGCCCAGAAGATAGGATATGCATATAATTAGTAGATTTGGATAGAAAACACTTGAAAGTTTCCAAAACTGTTAAATTAATGTCTGTGAGTATAACAGAACTGATTTGGCAGTGAAAACCTGAGAAAAATCCATTCAGGAAGTAGGATTTGTTTGTTTGTTGTAGTTTTCTATTCAATGCCATTACAGTATCCATTGACTTAGGAGTCAAATTTCAGTTCCTATGCCTTCCACTAGATGTCAACAGTCTTTAGAAATGGTTTCAGGCTTGTATTCTGAAAAATGAGGGAGTAAAAGCAGTCTGAATGAGTGGACCCTGCCGTGTCACAGAGCTTTTTCATGCGCACGACCGAGAGAGTGCCTTTCTTATTTACCTTTTATATTGACGACGTTATTGTCCAGTTGAAATATTATCGATTATTTAGGCTAAAAACAATCTGAGGAGTGAATATAAACATCGTTTGACATGTTTCTATGAACTTTACGGATACATTTTGGATTTTTTTGTCTGCTTGTTGTGACTGCGTTTGAGCCTGTGGATTACTGAAGAAAACACGCAAACAAAACGGAGGTTTTCGGATATAAAGAGAGACTTTACCGAACAAAAGGAACATTTATTGAATAAATGAATGTCATCTGAGTGCAACCATATGAAGATCATCATAGGTAAGTAAGGTAAGTGATTAATTTTATCTCTATTTCTAACTTGTGTAACTCTTCTACTGGTTACTGTTTGTTACTGTTTGTAATGTTTGTAATGATTTGTCTGCTGGGCTATGTACTCAAATAATTGTAAGGTATGCTTTCGCCGTAAAGCATTTTTGAAATCTGACACCGTGGTTGGATTCACAAGAAGTTCATCTTTAAACCTATGTAAAACAGTTGTATCTTTTCTGAATTTTTATAATGAGTATTTCTGTATTTGAATTTGGCGCTCTGCAATCTCACTGGATTTTGGCCAGGCGGGACGCTCCCTCATACCCTAGAGGGGTTAATGGAAGCCTCTCCAACATAATCCAGGTAGAATCAGGAATTCCCCAGGGCAGCTGTCTAGGGCCCTTACTTTTTTCAATCTTTACTAATGACATGCCACTGGCCTTGAGCAAAGCCAGTGTCTCTATGTATCCGGATGACTCAACAGTATACACGTCAGCTACTACAGCGACTGAAATGACTGCAACACTTAACAAAGAGCTGCAGTTCATTTCAGAATGTGTGGCAAGGAATAAGTTAATCCTAAATAATTCAAAAACTAAAAGCATTGTATTTGGGACAAATCATTCACTAAGCCCTAGACCTCAACTAAATCTTGTAATAAATCATGTGGAAATTGAGCAAGTTGAGGTGACTAAACTGCTTGAAGTAACCCTGGATTGTAAATATTGTCATGGTCAAAATATATTAATACAACAGTAACTAAGATGGGGATAAGTCTGTCCATAATAAAGTGCTGCTCTGCCTTAACAGCACTATCAACAAGGCAGGTCCTACAGGCCATAGTTTTGTCGCACCTGGACTACTGTTCAGTCGTGTGGTCAGGTACCACAAAGAGGGACTTAGGAAATTGCCATTGGCTCAGAACAGGGCAGCACGTCTGGCCCTAGGATGTACAGAGAGCAAATATTAATAATATGCATGTCAATCTCTCTTGGCTCAAAGTGGAGGAGAGATTGACTTCATCACTACTTGTCCAGAACAGACTGTGGGAGGCACATAGTACTACATAGAGGCTTGACTACATGGAACTCTATTCCATATCAGGTAACTGATGCAAGCAGTATAATCAGATTGAAAAAAGCAGACAAAACTACACCTTATGGAACAGCGGGGACTGTGAAGCAACATAAACATAGAGGCAGCACATGTACACACACACACATGATAACATACACACTAAACACACACATGGATTTTGTGTTGTATATATGTGGTAGTGGAGTATGGGCCTGAGGGCACGCACTTAGTGTGTTGTGAAATCTGTTTTGAATGCATTGTAATGTTTTTAAAATGGTATAACGGCCTTCATTTTGCCAGACCTTGGCAGCAGCTAATGGGGATCCAGAATAAATACCACATTCATGAAATATTCCAAAGTAGATATTTTTGGCCTCACCACACTGAAATCTGTACATTGCATTGCTGGCCCCTTCTGGGGTCATCCCTCCAAAGATGTAGATGTTCTTTCCGAGGGCCACAGCCGAGTGGGCAGCCACCCCCGGGGGGATGTCTCCTTTGGCTTGGACCTTCTCCCACTTCATACTGCCTAGATAAAGTGTAGCACCAAATAGTTAACAGGACCAGCCATACCACTTCTCATGCCAACATAGAATGAGAGATTTTACTGGAACTACATTTGAGTCATTTAGCAGACTTCCAATTAGTGCATTCATCTTAAGATAGCTAGGTGAGACAACATCACAATCGTATCAAGTACATTTTCCCTCAACAAACTATTTATCAGCAAAATCAGTGATAGTAGGGAGGGGGCGTCGGGAAAGTTATTTAAGATACTCTTCAAAGAGGTAGGGTTTCAGACGTTTTCGGAAAATGGGCAGGGACTCCGCTTTCCTGACTTTAGGGGGAATTTTGTTCCACCATAGAGCCCCATAGTGGAGGTGTCATAACACCCACAAAACCTAGTGGTCAAACAGGGAAATGGTTCCAATCGTTTTTCCACCATTCATTTTTCCCAGAGGGGATTTTAGAAAAACATAAAATAAGGGCTGTTTCTTGTGAAGGCTTACCCTGGTGACAGTTTGCTAACCATGTAAATCTCGAGCTGACTTTTATCAATATATTCAGCTCTATTTATTCTGATTCGAAAATGCTAATTAGCATCAAAGTAGACTTCATGCAAAACTACAAATCCCTGCAAGCTCCTGCACGTCATCTCTAGCTGACACCTTTGCTAACAGGTATTGTGTCAATTTAAAACTTGCAGTTTTAAACAGTTCACAGAATGGCCAATTTAAAGAAATGTAGCCATTATATTCATTACTACATTTAGATAACATTAGATAGTTAATCCAGAGATTCTTACATTTGCCTTGATTCGCCAGTCTCCCCCAGATCATCCTGGCATTTGTAGTTCTTTATGATAGCCACATTAGCAGTCATTTAGCATTTAATTTTTAGGGGGTAAATACAGGTAAATATGATATAAAAGTCACCTTGTCCTAGAGAGATTAACACAGTTATCAAAACATCTCGCCGGGGTAAGTCTACATGAAACAGCCCTTATTTGAAGTGTTTCTAAAATCACCTATGGGAAAAATTAATGGAGGAAAATTGATTAGAACCATTTCCCTGTCTGACCGTTAGGTTTTATGGATATTATGACTCATACTGTGGTACTCTATTGGGGTGCCAGGACAGAGAAGAGCTTTGACTGGGCTAAGCGGGAGCCGTCAACCCGTAGGGGTGGGAGGGCCAAGAGACTAGAGGTGGAGGAACAAAGTGCTCGGGTTGGTATGTAGGGTTTGAGCATAGCCTGAAGGTAAGAAGGGGTAATCCCCTTTGCTGCTCCTTATGCAAGCACCAGGGTCTTGAAGATGATGCGAGCTTCGACTGGAGGCCATTCCATTCTATTCTATTGTGTCCTTTATTTCAACAGAGGAAACAATAAAATACACCTAAAGCAGGATCAAGTTCTTCATGTGTATGACTGACTTGAATACATACTGGTGTCTAGAGAGTAGATGTCGCTGTAGAACTTCTCTCCTGCCATGCCTCCATGGATATAGATTTTGGGTCCTACCGCAGTCACCACGTGGCCGTGTCTTGCAGGGGGATGTCTGCCCTGTGTGTCTGGCTGAGACCAGGTGCAGGAAACTAAAAACGGAGACAGAGGAAAACACAAAATATCTCCTCCTAACTCTAAATTCAGTTGGTACTTTCTGAAATGTAACTTTAAAGGCCGAATTTGGCCAACAAGCTTGTTGCCTCTAACTACTGAGCTTTTGATACACATTTGGGCTGGTTCCTCTGTAACTGCTTTGTGAATGTGTTGTAAGTGTTGTATTGGCAGACTGATTCATGCATATTCAACCTGTGTCGAAGACGTGAAGGTTGGGGTCCGAGACAGGTGTGGCCCCTGAGTCCCCTCCAGAGAAGACAAACAGTCGGTCCCCGACGCTGGCTGAGTTAGTGTGATACGTCCTGGGACAGGGGGGCGTCCCTTTCACCTCTACACCCTTCCACAACCCACCGCCTGAAAACATAGCAACACAAAACCTCAGAAGACTAAAAGGTATGGGACATTGCTCAGAGCCAGACATTATATGAAGGAGATTGTTACTCTGCAAACACAGCTACTTGACATATTCATGAACTGTTCTATGGTACTACACTCTACAATAATCCACGCAACACATTCTGTAGATCTACAGTGCCTTGCGAAAGTATTCGGCCCCCTTGAACTTTGCGACCTTTTGCCACATTTCAGGCTTCAAACATAAAGATATAAAACTGTATTTTTTGTGAAGAATCAACAACAAGTGGGACACAATCATGAAGTGGAACGACATTTATTGGATATTTCAAACTTTTTTAACAAATCAAAAACTGAAAAATTGGGCGTGCAAAATTATTCAGCCCCCTTAAGTTAATACTTTGTAGCGCCACCTTTTGCTGCGATTACAGCTGTAAGTCGCTTGGGGTATGTCTCTATCAGTTTTGCACATCGAGAGACTGAAATTTTTCCCCATTCCTCCTTGCAAAACAGCTCGAGCTCAGTGAGGTTGGATGGAGAGCATTTGTGAACAGCAGTTTTCAGTTCTTTCCACAGATTCTCGATTGGATTCAGGTCTGGACTTTGACTTGGCCATTCTAACACCTGGATATGTTTATTTTTGAACCATTCCATTGTAGATTTTGCTTTATGTTTTGGATCATTGTCTTGTTGGAAGACAAATCTCCGTCCCAGTCTCAGGTCTTTTGCAGACTCCATCAGGTTTTCTTCCAGAGTGGTCCTGTATTTGGCTCCATCCATCTTCCCATCAATTTTAACCATCTTCCCTGTCCCAGCTGAAGAAAAGCAGGCCCAAACCATGATGCTGCCACCACCATGTTTGACAGTGGGGATGGTGTGTTCAGCTGTGTTGCTTTTACGCCAAACATAACGTTTTGCATTGTTGCCAAAAAGTTCAATTTTGGTTTCATCTGACCAGAGCACCTTCTTCCACATGTTTGGTGTGTCTCCCAGGTGGCTTGTGGCAAACTTTAAACAACACTTTTTATGGATATCTTTAAGAAATGGCTTCCTTCTTGCCACTCTTCCATAAAGGCTGCATCTCTGATCAGTCTTCTCCTTGTATGAGCTGAAAGTTTAGAGGGACGGCCAGGTCTTGGTAGATTTGCAGTGGTCTGATACTCCTTCCATTTCAATATTTTCGTTTGCACAGTGCTCCTTGGGATGTTTAAAGCTTGGGAAATCTTTTTGTATCCAAATCCGGCTTTAAACCTCTTCACAACAGTATCTCGGACCTGCCTGGTGTGTTCCTTGTTCTTCATGATGCTCTCTGCGCTTTTGACGGACCTCTGAGACTATCACAGTGCAGGTGCATTTATACGGAGACTTGATTACACACAGGTGGATTGTATTTATCATCATTAGTCATTTAGGTCAACATTGGATAATTCAGAGATCCTCACTGAACTTCTGAAGAGAGTTTGCTGCACTGAAAGTAAAGGGGCTGAATAATTTTGCACGCCCAATTTTTCAGTTTTTGATTTGTTAAAAAAGTTTGAAATATCCAATAAATGTCGTTCCACTTCATGATTGTGTCCCACTTGTTGTTGATTCTTCACAAAAAAATACAGTTTTATATCTTTATGTTTGAAGCCTGAAATGTGGCAAAAGGTCGCAAAGTTCAAGGGGGCCGAATACTTTCGCAAGGCACTGTATATCTCCCGACTTAGCTACAACAATGTATTCAAATCACACTATACAAATCTCCATACCTGTGAGTTGTAGGTTCTGGACACAGTTGCGGTTGCCACTCTGCTGTGCCCCAGCGAACACCCACAGGCTCTGTGGACAGCTCTCAGGGACAAAGCTGCAGTGTTCATACCGTGCCTCCAGACCCTCCCATTCAGGAATGTCCCACTCGTGACTGTCTGATAGGGTGAGAGGGACAAACATGGAACTGTCAGTCAAAGAATATTAGAACAGATTGACGTTATTGGTAAGATAATGAGTTGACTCATTGATATGAAATAAAACATTGAACTGATGTGAAACACAATAAAGAGACAGGTGCCAGGCATAATATTGTGTTGATGTGACATTTTGTCTTTACCCAGGTTTATGACATGGGATTCTGAAAAGCTGCCATTAGGGTTGGCTCCTCCTATGATCAGGATCTTCCCCTTGCCATCATCCTCAGAGGGGATGTATATACAGGTGTGGCCCACACTAACTCCTGGACCACCTCCTCTGGGTATCATAGCATACCTGGGGACAAAGACAGGAACACCATGTCATGAATAGCAGAATTGAAAGTCTAGTATTACTTCATCCTAGTTTGTTGAACTGTACGTTTATTTACCACAGTCCTGCTCGTGGTTTATCCTCTGGTTCCAGCACAGGAAGTAATTCCATTTTTCTGTGGGAGGCATCCATTCAGATGATCAGTTACAATGATGATCAGATCAGTTCAGGCATAAACCGGACCATTGTGTCCACTAACATTCTGGGGGAGAAAATGCTGCTGCTGTAAAATTAGGCTAGAAGGGATCTCGCGAGATCATCCTTCCATAATCTCGTCTCGTTGCACAAATAGAAGGTGAAATGTATTTGGCTAGGCTGCTGGATGTACCATGCCACACTGGGAAAGTTAAACTAAGGTTTTTCGATCATATTCATTCAATTTGAAAGGAAGACAGATGACAGTTAATTAGCTAACTGCTGTTATAAAGCATGAAATCAGAAGCTAACAGTATCGTAGATAGGAAGTTCATTCGCTCACTCACCCACGTTCGAAGGCTCAGTGTTATCTGTTGCACGTCGTTTAGCTGCTATTTCAATTATATGATGTATAATATAGCTAGCTACATTAATCAATATAAAGACATGTTGACGGTTTAGCTGCACGAAAATATGTACTAGCTGCTTTTCCAACTAGCTAACAACAAAATGTCGTGTCCGCGCGTAAACGACGTAACAGCGCTGTCGTCATGGATATTGCGCAGGTGAAGAGTCTGTGTGCTGTGCCAATGTGTCCACACGAGGTCACTGTTGTTGCAGGACTAAATATCCCAACACGCACATTACCCAAGAGGTTGACCGGGAGGACTACTAATAGAGAGACTGGGAAGACGCCTGCCAGGGAGCTTGGGAACATTGCTTGCATCCGCTATGACATAATCATTGTCCGCCCTCCCACCCAAAAGTCTGGAAGTGGTGAGAGAGCTCCAGCCCCACATCACACTATTACACTCACAAGTGCCTGATTGCCAAATAAAGTTATTTTCTTGCTTTGTTATTTTTTTCTCTGTCAATATTATGAATATCTCAGATAAGCTACCAAGTAAACTTCCAATGATGGCCCATATGTAGCCTTAGAAATAACAGTAATTTATTGACTATATCTGAGACTTAGATCATTAATTTGATAATACATTAGTAGTGAAACAGGGAGTAGCGATACCACCACCCCCCTTTTGCCCTCAGAACAGCCTCAATTTGTCTTGCCAATTCATTCTCAGAATGGCACACATACACAATCCATGTCTCAATTGTCCCAAGGCTTAAAAATCCTTCGTTCACCTGTCTCCTCTTTATCTACAGCGATTGAAGTGGATTCAACAAGCGACATCAATAAGGTATCATACTGTAGCTTTCACCTGGATTCACCTGGTCAGTCTGTGTCATGGAAAGAGCAAGTGTTCTTAGTATTTTGCGTACTCAGTGTATAGCTTTGACAGACATACGTACTTGCAATTCCAATGTAACAGAATTACACTTTAACTCAGTCTTTTCACTTTAAAATGTCATATAGTCATATATGTCATATAGTCATATAACATTTTTGAAAAACAAATTTGGTGGAAGAACTGTGCAGATGCAAACATTGGTATAGATACTTCAGTGTATGTGTATACACTATCGTTCAAAAGTTTGGGGTCACTTAAAAATGTTCTTGTTTTTTTAAAGAAAAACATTTTGTTGTCCATTAAAATAACATCAAATTCATCAGAAATACAGTATATACATTGTTAATGTTGTAAATGACTATTGTAGCTGGAAACGGCAGATTTTTTATGGAATATCTACATAGGCGTACGGAGGCCCATTATCAGCAACCATCACTCCTGTGTTCCAATGGCACGTTGTGTTAGCTAATCCAAGTTTATAATTTTAAAAGGCTAATTGATCATTAGAAAATGCTGTTGCAATTATGTTAGCACAGCTGAAAACTTTTGTTCTGAATAAAAAAGAAATAAAACGGGCCTTCTTTAGACTAGTTGAGTATCTGGAGCATCAGCATTTGTGGGTTCGATTACAGGCTCAAAATGGCCAGAAACAAAGACTTTCTTCTAAAACTCGTCAGTCTATTTTTGTTCTGAGAAATGAAGGCTATTCCATGCGAGAAATTGCCAAGAAACTGAAGATCTCATACAACACTGTGTACTACTCCCTTCACAGAACAGCGCAAACTGGCCCTAACCAGAATAGAAAGAAGAGTGGGAGGCCTTGGTGCACAACTGAGCAAGAGGACAAGTACATTAGAGTGTCTAGTTAGAGAAACAGATGCCTCACAAGTCCTCAACTGGCAGCTTCATAAAATAGTACCCACAAAACACCAGTCTCAACGTCAACAGTGAAGAGGCGACTCCAGGATGCTGGCCTTCTCAACAATAGACTGACGAGTTTCAGAAGAAAGTTATTTGTTCTGGCCTCTGCCGTTTCCAACTACAATAGTAATTTACAACATTAACAAAGTCTACACTGTATTTCTGATCAATGTGATGTTATTTTAATGGGCAAAAAATGTGCTTTTCTTTCAAAAACAAGGACATTTCTAAGTGACCTAAACCTTTCAATGGTAGTGTATATACACACATATATATATATAGTACCAGTCAAAAGTTTGGACACACCTACTCATTCAAGGGTTTTTCTTTATTTTTACTATTTTCTACATTGTAGAATAATAGTGAAGACATCAAAACTATGAAATAACACATATGGAATCCACATATGCTGAGCACTTGTTGGCTGCTTTTCCTTCACTCTGCAGTCCAACTCATCCCAAACCATCTAATTTGGGTTGAGATCAGGCGACTGTGGAGGCCAAGTCATCTGATGCGGAACTCCATCACTCTCCTTCTTGGTCAAATAGCCCTTACGCAGCCTGGAGGTGTGTTGGGTCATTGTCCTGTTGAAAATCAAATTATTGTCCCACTAAGCACAAACCAGGTGGGAAGGCATGTCGCTGCAGAATGCTGTGGTAGCCATGCTGGTTAAGTGTGCCTTGAATTCTAAATAAATTACAGACAGTGTCACCAGCAAAGCACCTCCACACCATAACACCTCTTCCTCCATGATTCATGGTGGGAACCACACACACGGAGATCATCCGTTCACCTACTCTGCAGTTAGAACCAAAAATCTCAAATTTGGACTCATCAGACCAAAGGACAGATTTCCACCAGTCTAATGTCTGTTGCTCATGTTTCTTGGCCCAAGCAAGTCTCTCCTTCTTACTGGTGTCCTTTAGTAGTGGTTTCTTTGCAGCAATTCGACCACGAAGGCCTGATTCACGCAGTCTCCTCTAAACAGTTGATGTTTAGATGTGTCTGTTACTTGAACTCTGTGAAGCTGCCACACCCTGATCTGTTTCACCTGTCCTTGTTATTGTCTCCACCCCCAGGTGTCGCTTGTTTTCCCAGTGTATTTAACCCTGTATTTAACCCTGTGTTTCCTGTCTCTCTGTGCCAATTCGTCTTGTATGTTCCAAGTCAACCAGCGGGTTCCTACTTCCGTACTCCTACTATTCTCCTTTTTCTATTCCTCCCGGTTTTGACCCTTGCCTGCTTTTGGTCTTTGTACCCGCCTGCCTGACCTTTCTGCCTGCCTTGACCCCGACCGAGCCTGTCTGCCACTCTGTACCTCCTGGACTCTGAACTGGCTTTGACCTTTTGACTGTCTACGACCATTCTCTTGCCTACTCCTTTTTTGGATGATTAAACATCTTAAACTCCAACCATCTGCCTCATGTGTCTGCATCTGGGTCTCGCCTTGTGTCATGATAGAAGCATTTATTTGGGCTGGTAACTCTAATGAACTTATCCTCTGCAGCAGAAGTAACTCAGTGTCTTCCTTTCCTGTGGCGGTCCTCATGAGAGCCAGTTTCATCACAGAGCTTGATGGTTTTTGTGACTGTATTTGAAGAAACATTCAAAGTTCTTGAAATGTTCCCAGATAGACTTACCTTCATGTCTTAAAGTAATGATCGACTGTCGTTTCTCTTTGCTTATTTGATTTGATGAACACTTTTTTCGTTGCTACATGATTCCATATGTGCTATTTCATAGTTTGATGTCGTCACTATTCTCCAGTGTAGAAAATAGTAAAAATAAAGAAAAACCCTTGATTGAGTAGGTATGTATACAGTTGAAGTCTGAAGTTTCCATACACTTTAGCCAAATACATTTAAACTCAGTTTTTCACAATTCCTGACATTTCCTCCTAGCAAAAGTTCCCTGTCTTAGGTCAGTTAGGATCACCACTTTATTTTAAGAATGTGAAATGTCAGAATATTAGTAGAGAGAATGATTTACTTCAGCTTTTAGTTCTTTCATCACATTCCCAGTGGGTCAGAAGTTTACATACACTCAATTAGTAACATGGTAACATTGGTAACATTGCCTTTAAATTGTTTAACTTGGGTCAAACATTTTGGGTAGCCTTCCACAAGCTTCCCACAATAAGTTGGGGGAATTTTGACCAATTCCCCCTGACAGAGCTAGTGTAACTGAGTCAGGGTTGTAGGCCTCCTTGCTCGCACATCCTTTTTCAGTTTTGCCCACACATTTTCTATGGGATTGAGGTCAAGGCTTTGGGATGGCCACACCTTGCCTTTGTTGTCCTTAAGCCATGTTGCCACAACTTTGGAAGTATGCTTGCGGTCATTGTCCATTTGGAAGACTATTTGCGACCAAGCTTTAACTTCCTGACTGATGTCTTGGGATGTTCCTTCAATATATCCACATAAGTGTCCTTCCTCATGATGCTATCTATTTTGTGAAGTGCACCAGTCCTTCCTGCAGCAAAGCACCCTCACAACATGATGCTGCCACCCCCGTGCTTCACTGTTGGGATGGTGTTCATCGGCTTGCAAGGATCCCCCTTTTTCCTCCAAATGTAACGATGGTCATTATCGCAAAACAGTTTCATCAGACCAGAGGACATTTCTCCAAAAAGTATGATCTTTGTCCCCATGTGCAGTTGCAAACCGTAGTCTGCCTTTTTTTATGCCGGTTTTGGAGCAGTGGCTTCTTCCTTGCTGAGCGGCCTTTCAGGTTATGTCAATATAAGACTCGTTTTACTGTGGATACAGATACTTTTGTACCTGTTTTCTCCAGCATCTTTACAAGGTCCTTTGCTGTTGTTCTGGGATTGATTTGCACTTTTCGCATCAAAGTACGCTCATCTCTAGGAGACAGAACGCGTCTCCTTCCTGAGCGGTATGACGGCTGTGTAGTCCCATGGTGTTTCTACTTGCGTACTATTGTTTGTACAGATGAACGGGGTACCTTCAGGTGTTTGGAAATTGCTCCCAAGGATGAACCAGACTTGTGAAGGTCTGCAAGGTCTTGGCTGATTTCTTTTGATTTTCCCATGATGTCAAGCAAAGAGGCACTGAGTTTGAAGGTAGGCCTTGAAATACATCCACAGGTACACTTCCAATTGACTCACATGATGTCAAGTAGCCTATCAGAATCTTCTAAACCATGACATCACTTTCTGAAATTTTCCAAGATGTTTAAAGGCACAGTCAACTTAGTGTATGTAAACTTCTGATCCACTGGAATTGTGATACAGTGAGTTATAAGTGAAATAATCTGTTTGTAAACAATTGTTGGAAAAATGACTTGTGTCATGCACACAGTAGATGTCCTAACAGACTGTTCTTTTGGGGTACAAGCCTGTTCTTTTGGGGTACTGCTATAGGCCACCAAGTGCCTATAGCAGTGCTAACAGTCAGTATCTGGATAATATGTGTGAAATGCTTGATAATGTGTGTGATGTTAACGGAGGTCTATTTTTTGGGTGACCTGAATATAGACTCGTATTCATCCTACTGTCCGCTCAAGGGAAAGCTTATCACTGTAACCAGTGCCTGTCATCTGGTTCAGGTTATTAATCAACCTACCAGGGTGTTTACAGATACTACAGGAACTACATCATCCATGTGTATTGACTAATGCTGCAGAACTGTTTTATGAAGCTGTATCCACACCCATTGTATACAGTGACCATCATATAGCAGTTATGTCCAGAAAAGCCTAAATTCCAAAGATTAGGCCATAAATAGTGTGTAAGAGATCATACACAATGTTTTGTAGATGTACATTTTTGGGGGAAGTTATGTGTGTAATGAGGAGCATCCAGACAACTGCACTTATGACATTGTTTCTTCCAGTTATTGATAAGCATGTGTGAAGGACGTCACGCTGCTTGCTTGGCGAGTACCACTTTCTCCTGATTTGGCTCACACCGAGGCTCTACTCAGGACCTCTGCTTTGCTATCACATGTGACTTCCCTCCTGAAGTCGTCTTTCCAGTCGCGTCACTCGAAAAGCTAGCTATTCGCAGGTGCAAGTGGGGACACTTCAGGCTGGGGAGTAAGTTTCACACATTCCCATATGCTACATTCCCCCCTCAAACTTACTTAGCTATAGATAGGGGTCATGGCACCACTGTAAAGGACGTCACGCTGCTTGCTTAGCGAGTACCACTCCCTCCTGATTTGGCTCACACCGAGGCTCTACTCAGGACTGCTGCTTTGCTAGCCCCGTGACCGCCTTCCTGAAGCCGCCTTACCAGTCGCGCCATGCAAAAGGCTAGCTATATGCTGCTGCAAGTGGGGACACTTTAGGCTAAGGAGTAAGTTTCACACATCACCTATTAAGAAACTGACTGTTAGAACTTTTAAGGCTCCGTGGATTGATGAGGAACGGAACAACTGTCTGGTTGAGAGAGATGAAGCTAAAGGAGTGGCTAATAAGTCTGGCTCACATCTGATTGGCAAACGTATTGTAAATTGAGAAATGATGTGACTAAACTGAACAAAAAGAAGAAACTCTATTATGAAATTAAGATAAATATGATAAAGTATGATGGAGAAATGCTTTATAGTACTTTAAAAGAAAATGTACAGTATTACACAGAGCCATGGGTGCATCCTTCCATCTTACATAGCGCAAGTGAACAGCAAACCTGGTTTCAAAAAACAAATAAAGCAACACCCCATAGCACAACACCTCTCCCCCATGGGACCTACTTGTTGTATGTACTGTCATGTATGTGTAACTGATAGATACATACACACTACATGTTCATGTTTTTATATGTATGTAAATTGTAAAGCATTTAGTCTGTAATGTCTTTTTCATTATGTGTCGAACCCCAGTTAGACTGTTGGCATCGGCTAATGGGGATCTTAAAAAATAAAATCAATCCAAAATGAAATGATGGGCAGAAAGACTAATTTAACTCCATCTTTCATTGAATCAGAAGGCTCATTCATCACAAAACCTTTTGATGTTGCCAATTATTTTAATGACTATTTCATTGGCAAAGTGGGCAAACTCAGGAATGAAATGCCAACAACAACTGTGAGCCATCATATTCATGCGTAACAGACCTAATGATGATAGAAAGGCATTGCAGTTTTGAATTCTGTAAAGTTGGTGTGGGAAACCAACTGTTATTGACATTTATATTTTCCATGACATTTTAGTCATTCAGCAGACGCTCTTATCCAGAGCCACTTACAGTGTTGACTGCATACATTTTCATACTTTTTTCGTACAACCTAGATGGAAAGCTACTCAGGATGGTAGCGGACTGTATTGCCACTCCTGTTTGTCAAATCTTTAATCTGAGTCTGGAGAAAAGTGTTTGTCCTCAGACCCGGAGGGACGCTAAAGTCATTCCTCCACCCAAGAATGGTAAAGCGCTCATTACTGGTTCTAACAAATCATTCCCTAAGTTCTAGAAATCATCTGAGTCTGGTAATGAATGATGTGGCTGTCGAGCAAGTTGAGGACACTGAACTTTTTGGTGTCACCTTAGACTGTAAACTCTCATGGTCAAGGCATATTGATTGAATTGTTGTAAATATGGGGGGAGGTCTGTGATAAAGAGATGCTCAGCGTTTTTAACACTACAGTTGACCAAACAAGTCCTGCAGGCTCTAGTTTTATCTGATCTTGTCTATTTCCTAGTGATGTGGCCAAGTGTTGCAAAGAAGGACATGGAAAAGCTGCAGCTGGCCCAGAACAGAGCAGCACATTTAGCCTTTCAATGTACATAGAGGGCTATTGTCAACAGCATGAATGAGATTCTCTTTTGGCTCAATGTAGAAATATTATTGTGTTGAAAGTCCCATTTTGTCTTTATAATCAACTTACATACACTGAGTGTATAACACATTAAGGACACCTTCCTAATATTGATTCATTTTCAGAAAACGTTAATGTCCTCAAAGAGGCAATTCATCTTGCAGCAGTCATAAAACATATAACATCTAAAAATGTAAAAGAAATAGCAAAGGATATTTACAAACAAAAAGTGCAGTTTCAGAGTGCAAAGTGCAAAGTGCAATTAGTTGCAGAATTGCTTTCGGAATAAAAGAGAACTTGGCCCTATTTTTTTAAAACTAGAGGTAGTCTGTGTTTTGTATACACAGTGTATAGCTTTGATATATATAGCTCCAGTCTGGGTTGGCGCCCCCCCTTGGGTTGTGCCGTGGCAGAGATCTTTGTGGGCTATACTCGGCCTTGTCTCAGGGTGGTAAGTTGGTGGTGGAAGGTATCCCTCTAGTGGTGTGGGGGCTCTGCTTTGGCAAAGTGGGTGGGGTTATATCCTGCCTGTTTGGCCCTGGCCGGGGGGTATCATCGGATGGGGCCACAGTGTCTCCCGACCCCTACTGTCTCAGCCTCCAGTATTTATGCTGCAGTAGTTTATGTGTCGGGGGGCTAGGGTCAGTTATATCTGGAGTACTTCTCCTGTCTTATCCGGTGTCCTGTGTGAATATAAGTACGCTCTCTATGAATATTTGAACATCTTGGGAATGTTCTGTTATAATCTCCACCCGCCACAGCCAGAAGAGGACTGGCCACGCCTCATAGCCTGGTTTCTCTCTAGGTTTCTTCCTAGGTTCTGGCCTTTCTAGGGAGTTTTTCCTAGCCACCGTGCTTCTACACCTGCATTGCTTGCTGTTTGAGGTTTTAGGTTGGGTTTCTGTACAGAACTTTGAGATATCAGCTGATTTAAGAAGGGCTTTATAAATACATTTGATTTGATTGGATTTGATTTGACAGACATACATACGGGCAATTCCACTGAATGTGGACACCCCTTAAAATGAGTGGATTTGACTATTTTAGCCACACCCGTTGCTGACAGGTTTATACAATTGAGCACACTGCCAAGCAATCTCCATAGACAAATATGGGCAGTAGAATGGCCTTACTGAAGAGCTCAGTGACTTTCAATGTGGCACCGTCATAGGATGCCCTAAGTCAGTTTGTAAAATTTCTGCCCTGCTAGAGCTGCCCCGGACAACTGTAAGTGCTGTGAAGTGGAAACGTCTAGGAGCAACAACGGCTCAGCCGCAAAGTAGTAGGCCACACAAACTCACAGAACGGGACCGGCGAGTGTTAAAGCATGTAGCTTTAGAAGGAATTCAAGGCACACTTAACCAGCATGGCTACCACAACATTCTGCAGCGATACGACATCCCATCTGGTTTGCACTTAGTGGGACTGTAATTTGTTTTCAACAGGATAATGACCCAACACACCTCCAGGCTGTGTAAGGGCTGTTTGACCAAGAAGGAGAGTGATGGAGGGCTGCATCAGATGACCTGGCCTCCACAATCACCCGACCCCAACCCAATTGAGATGGTTTGGGATTAGTTGGACCGCACAGTGAAGGAAAAGCAGCCAACAAGTGCTGAGCATATGTGGGAACTCCTTCAAGACTGTTGGAAAAGCATTCCAGGTGAAGTTGGTTGAGAGAATGCCAAGAGTGTGCAAAGCTATCATCAAGGCAAAGGGTGGCTACTTTGAAGAATCTCAAATGTTTTCACATATTACTGCGCCTGTCTCCATAAATATAAAATATATTTTGATTTGTTTAACACTTTATAGGTTACTACATTATTTCATATGTGTTATTTCATAGTTTTGATGTCTTCTCTATTATTCTACAATGTAGAAAATAGTACAAATAAAGAAAAACCCTGTAACGGTTGTCGTCTTCCTCTTCTGGGGAGGAGTAGGAAATATCGGGCCAAAATGCAGCGTGGTAAGTGTTCGTCATATTTATTACACTGAACACAGGAAACAAATGAACAAGCGAATAAAGAAAAACCGAAACCAGTCCCGAATGGTGAAAAACACTGGGTGGGAAACAGGCTACCTAAGTATGGTTCTCAATCAGAGACAACGATTGACAGCTGCCTCTGATTGGGAACCATACCAGGCCAAACACATAGAAATATAAACACAAGAACAAAACATAGATTGCCCACCCCAACTCACGCCCTGACCAACCTAAAATAGAAACATACAAAAGGAACTAAGGTCCGGACGTGACAAACCCTTCTGGGAACCAGACTGACAGAGTAGAGAGTGGGAGATTTTTTGAACCAGGCCTGAGATCTTCCTTTCCACCCTCAGAAACAAAGTGTCACAATTTACAGGAATGTTTGGTGATTTAGCATGAGATAAATAGAGGAAAATGACATTAACTACACATGGCAGCCAGAAAGTCCATCTCAAGTTCAATTCATTATAGTTCTGGAGAATCTTGACATTTTGACACCCATTGTCCAGTCCTATCCTTCCTTGTCTAATTCTCGACATGAGATGACATGAAATAGCTGCTGCGGATATCCTTTGTCTACCCAGCCTGACTCAGTGGTTGTCTTAGTCTATTCCCAGAGGTAGACTCTGTCCTGGGCTGTGCTTATCTGGGCTTCCCCCCCTCCAGCAGAGTGGGAATGTCAAGAGTTTCAAAACGTTGCTTTGTCTTTTCTTAAGAAGCAATGATAAGTAGAACATAAATTAGAGAAAGGGAGTGAGGGGAAGAGAGAGTGACAAGGCTACGGAAAAGTGTGTCCTGTGTTTGTGTGTGTGTGTGTGCGCACCTAACGAACCAGGCTCTCTGGAGCCCGAATGAAATAACATATTAGGGTTACTATGGCAGTTTTGGGGTGGGGCGATATTTCCAGTTACATATAAAGCTACATGCAGAGTGAGTCGTCTTTTTAAGCCACTCCTCATCTCTCCACCAATTGAGTGCTGGTTTTATTTGGACCCTTTCTGCGAAAAACAGCCCGTTAATCAGGATTAGTAGGGACCCTGCTAGTCCAGCTTGGCCAGGAAAGGGCAGGTCATCACCAGGTTACTAGACCACTGGAGCTGTACTGGGCAAGCTGTGAAAATAACATCCAGACAAAACCAATAGAAAGACAAGTCACTATCCATCTGCTATTGTCCTTTCACCTATGAGGTGTTTAACTCTGCTGAAGGGCAGAATACGGTTTATTGTCCAAGGGGTATTACATTTCAAACAGAGATACAGTAGCTTACGAAACTATTCACCCCCCTTGGCATTTTTCCTATTTTGTTACTTTACAACCTGAAATTAAAATATATTTTTGGGGTGTTTGTATCATTTGATTTACCCAACATGCCTACCACTTTGAAGATGTAAAATATATATTTTTTGTGAAACAAACAAATTCGACAAAAAACAGAACTTGAGCGTGCATAACTATTCACCCCTCCCCCAAAGTCAATACTTTGTAGAGCCACCTTTTGCAGCAAATACAGCTTCAAGTCTCTTGGGGTATGTTTCTATAAGCTTGGCACATCTAGCCACTGGGATTTTTGCCCATTCTCAAGGCAAAACTGCTCCAGCTCCTTCAAGTTGGATGGGTTCCGCTGGTGTACAGCAATCTTTAAGTCATACCACAGATTCTGAATTGGATTGAGGGCTGGGCTTTGACTAGGCCATTCCAAGACATTTAAATGTTTCCCCTTAAACCACTTGTGTTGTTTATCAGTATGCTTAGGGTAATTGTCCTGCTGGAAGATGAACCTGCGTCCCCATCTCAAATCTCTGCAAAACTGAAACAGGTTTTCCTCAAGAATTTCCCTGTATTTAGTGCCATCCATCATTCCTTCAATTCTGACCAGTTTCCCAGTCCCTGCCAATGAAAACCTGCCACCACCATGCTTCACTGTGGGGATGGTGTTTTCGTGGTGATGCTTTGCAGCTCCTTCAGGATTATCTTTGGTCTCTTTGTTGCCTCTCTGATTAATGCCCTCCTTGCCTGGTCCGTGAGTTTTGGTGGGCGGCCCTCTCTTGGCAGGTTTGTTGTGGTGCCATATTCTTTCCATTTTTTAATAATGGATTTAATGGTGCTCCGTGGGATGTTCAAAGTTTCAGATATTCTTTTATAACCCAACCCTGATCTGTACTTCTCCACGACTTTGTCCCTGACCTGTTTGGAGAGCTCCTTAGTCTTCATTGTGCCGCTTGCTTGGTGGTGCGCCTTGCTTAGTGGTGTTGCAGACTCTGGGGCCTTTCATAAGAGGTTTATATATTCTAAGATCATGTGACACTTAGATTGCACACAGGTGAACATTATTTAACTAATTATGTGACTTCTGAAGGTAATTGGTTGCACCAGATCTTATTTAGGGGCTTCATAGCAAAGGGCCTGAATACATATGTATGCACCACTTTTCCCTTTGAATTTTTTTGAATTTTTTTAAACAAGTATTTTTTTTTCACTTCACCAATTTGGACTATGTTGTGGACTACATGAAATCCAAATAAAAATCTATTTAAATTACATGTTGTAATGCAACAAAATAGTAAAAACGCCAAGGGGGATGAATACTTTTCCAAGGCACTGTATTGGTGATGAATTCATGTGCTTTGGGTGAGATGGTGGGAGTAGCCTCTATCCCCAAAATATGTGAGGTTCACCCCAGATTTGTTTTTACAGTTGGTTTTATCATGTAATTTGAGCAGACAGTGTCATCTCTTTCCTGTTTAGTGCAATGCAGTTCAATGGTGTATATGAACACGTTCGCTTCAATGGTGTAGATGAACACATTAGCTTGGCATTAATTCCTCTTCCAAGGTAATTTATTTTAAAAATGTTATTTTTGAGAGAGATTTTGTGATGGATTACAAACAAAACACATTTTGTCATTTAACTCTGTTAAATAAGCTTGTTTTCTTGTTGACAGAGACCAAGCATGTGTATAATATATGAGTGTACATTTACAGTGATTGTACAAAACATTTATGAATACCTGTGCTTTTCATGCCATAAACTGACCTGGTGAATCCATGTGAATCTATGATCCCTTATTGATGTCACTTGTTAAATTCACTTCAATAAGTGTATTTGAACGGGAGGAGACACGTTAAAGAAGGATTTTTAAGCCTTGAGACAATTGAGACATGGATTGTGTATGTGTGCCGTTCAGAGAGGGTGAATGGGCAAGACCAAATATTTAAGTGCCTTTTAAACGGGGTATGGTGGTAGGGGCCAGGCGTACCGGTTTGTGTGAAGAACTACGATGCTGCTGTTTTTTTCACACTCAACAGTTTCCTTTGTGAATCAAGAATGGTCCACCACCCAAAGGACATCCAGCCAACTTGACACAACTGTGGGAAGCAATGGGGTCAACATGGGCCAGCATCCCTGTGGAACGCTTCCGAATCATTGTAGAGTCCATGGCCCAACGAATTGAAGGGGGGCAACTCAATATTAGGAGGGGGTTTTACTGTTTGTACACTCAGTGTACACTTTGCAATCGTCATCATCATTGTCATGGAAGCCTATTTTTGTTGAGTTTTACACAAAGATACGTTCTGCAGTATTGACAAGTATAATGTTCCTTGGAAAAACTGAAGCTAAATCCAGCCATCACTAATTCATAGAGGCTGGTGTGAGTGACTACAGAGAGATATACTACATCATAGTGTCAGGATAACTGTGAGTATGTGTGTGTGTGTGTGTGTGTGTGTGTGTGTGTGTGTGTGTGTGTGTGTGTGTGTGTGTGTGTGTGTGTGTGTGTGTGTGTGTGTGTGTGCGTGTGCGTGTGTGTGCATGCGTGCGTGTGTGCGTGTGTGGAGTTTATGTGGTGGAGGCATTTGGTCCATTGTCACCCAGCATCCTTTCCTTTAACCCCACCCTCTGGTTCCTTCAATCAAATGCTTTCCCCTGCCCTGACCAATCACAAGTGTCCATGATTGTCACTCTATCAAAGTGACAGGCAGTTGGATGTTAGGAGGTTAAAAGGGCATTGCCTGGGCATGCTCTTGTCCCCCCTCCTTCCTCCTGCACATGCATTCTCTCTCTCTTTTACAGTTGGATTTCCCCCACTCTCTCAAGAAGAAAGGATTCATGTGGACTCGACAGGGATAGCTGTGTTTTTGCCTTTCTCTCTCTTTCCCCTGCGCTCAGTCTGCTCCTCTCTCCCCTCCCACTCGGTCTCTCCTTGCTTTCCTCTTTCTCAGTCTGCCATTTTACTCTCTCTCTCTCTCTCTCTCTCTCTTTATCTTTTCTTTCTTTCTCTCGCTCTCTCGCTCTCTCTCTCTCTCTCTCTCTCTCTCTCTCTCTCTCTCGCTCTTTCTCTCTCTATCTCTCTCTACTAGCTGCAGATAGCATCTGGTTTCTGGTTCTTTCCTCAGCTCCTCTGACCTCCTCTCCTCTCCCGCTGTAGCCTCAGTCTGGGATGGAAGCTCCTAGTGTACACATCGTCACCCCGGGCAACCTACCTGACAACTCACCTGAGTTCACCCTGAAAACTTTTGGTGAGTACAAGTCTTCTTTTTCCTTTTTTTTTGGCTCCAAGTGAAAGGTTTGAGTGGTTAATTGTCGTTTTGGTGCGGTATTCTCTAGGTTTTTGTATTTGTTGTGATTATACACTTGTAGCATAGCACTAGCCAATCAGATGGGTTTGTCCTGTCAACTTCCTGGTAACCCATGGGGAGTCGACTCTCTGCTACAGAGGTTGAGTCATATGGGGGTGACGATCTCTCTTTCTTTCTCTTTCCCTCTCACTCTCTCTATCCATCTGCACTTGAGGCCAAGAGCCATGGACACAAGCACTAAAATACTTTCATTTATGATGAATATTTTAGTAAAGTGTGTCCGCACTGAGTCAGTTCTGAGAAGTCAGTCAAGCTCCACCCTTTTGGGTCAATGTAACTTTCAGTGCCACTTGGACAGTTCCTTCACCACATTGATAAAGACAGTGACAGTGCAGGAATTCGGTAAATGGACACACATGATACACCGATACACCATACCTGAACATGAGCCCCTATTACCAGCATCTCTTTAGTGGGCTCAGGTGTGCTGGGAAGTCATTTGGCTGGTAATGAGGGTCCCCTCGTTTCTCAAACGCTAAATAATTCATATATGGTATTTAGACAGGACGATGCACCTGGTTTCAAAAGGCAACACTCATTAATAATGTAGTATTTAGCTGTCCTGCATGAAGCTAGGAGAGGAACATTAGGATAGGCACCAGGGGGTTGGGGGAGTTGAGATGGAGCTCAAGGTTTAATGGGGTCACAGATTTGTTCCATGAGAGAATGATAGTATAAGTAGACACAATACATATGGAAATATAATATACTCCTCTGGAAAAGACATGAACAAGTAATGGAAAGGCATGTGTTTTGGAGATGATCTATAGTCTTTTACATCTATTCAATACTTTTATGATTTAGCACAAATTGTGGGTGCTACACATTGGTGGTGGGTCGGCTCAGGTCATGGTGTTTATATCAGGGGTTGGAACCAAAATAATTTTTCTATTTTTTCGTTCTGAACAGAAACATTTTTTTTTTTCATTACGTTCCTCTGTTCCGACCAGCAAAATAAAGTTCTGAACCGGTTCGAACCCCAAAAAAGTTACAGTTTATATAGTTCCTTTCTGCTCCTTTCTTAACCTCTGAAATCATCATTATTATAATTTTTTTAACATTTAGCTAGCTCGACATTTCATTACTTCACCAATCATTGCGGATAGATGCTATGGAGCGGGCAGGCTATTTACATGCATTGGACAGACAAGTGTAGGGCGCGAGATGCAAAAGTTTGCGGGTGGGGACAGAGCGAGAGAGGGTGGAAGAGGAGGATTGGATTGAAGTGCTGGGCATATTGCTGTTATGACATGAATTATCTGTATTAGGCTCACAGAATAATACCCAAGGAGTGGCTTCTATGAAATAACTTTGAATGTATTTGAACTTCAGAGAGTTGGCTTAGCGTTGGGGCGGCAGGTAGCCTAGTGGTTAGACTAGGCTACCTGCCGTTGGACTAGTAACTGAAAGCGTTGGACTAGTAACCGAAAGGTTGCAAGATCGAATCCCCGAGCTGACCAGGTGAAAATCTGTCGTTCTGAATAAGGCAGTTAACCCACTGTTCCCCGGTAGGCCGTCATTGAAAATAAGAATAAAAAAATAAAAAAAGTTGGACCAGAGCTAGCTAGATGGCTAACAAGCTTGTGTGTACAGAGCGGCACCAGAATTAAAATAACATCACATCTTAACTTTTTGTAGTTAATAAATCCAATGTGAAATGTGATAACTATAGAATCCTTCACTAACATTGAAAAAGTTAATTCATTCTTCTGAGTAACAGAGTGCATAGGCACTTTGTTGCGTTTTTGTGGGACTGGAAAAAAATGCATGGAACGTAAAATAACATTATTTACCAGCTCTCGTGATTTTAAAAGAATGTTTCTGTTCAGGAACAGCATAGATCACTTTCGTTCCTGGTTCTGTTTCTGTTCTGCCCCCCCCCCCCCCCCCCCCACCAATTTTTTTTTTTGTATTTTCAGGTTTGCGGTTCTGTTTCCTAAACCAGTTCCAAGCCTTGGTTTGAACCATTAGATATGACACTATATGCATTATACATGTATGTTGTTGTTGTTATCATGATCTGCACTGGATGTTCTCAAACCCTCTTTATATCCCAGCTAAACACTTAAAATAGACAGAGCTATAACTGCACTATAATCAGGCTGTATTTGGCCCAGAGAGACTGAAGTAACTGTGTACCAGCAGCATGAGATGAGGATTACATCTGTAGAGTCATTACTGTAGTGCAGCAGATGCTTTCCTCATTCTTTTTCACATGACACACAAAGGAATGATAAAACCAGCAAAGCCTGCACAAAGCCGTTGGCCCCATGCCCTTTACGTGTTTTAAACCTGGTCATGTCTGCCGGGTTCCTTCAGTAATGCTTTCGCTTGTGGTGTTCTAGCCCATCGGGGGAAGAAGCACTGCCACATACACAATGTGTTGTTTATTAGTTTGCCTCTCCCTGGATAAGTGGAAGGTTTTGCCCCCGAAATCCAAAATGCTGACTTGTCTTCCTCTCTCATCCCTCAGTTGTCGCACTGGCAGATGCGGTGCATGTAATATAAGAAAAGCTCCTGAAAGATTGACCCAGAAATGGGGTCAAATCATGTTTCCTCCTCATCCCTCTGCCTTGAATATGGTGCTTACACACAATATCTTATTTGCTGACTTTGCTGACCCTCCACATTGACCTCAGACCTTATTAATGGTGGTTGGTTGAATTTTAGGAGGATACCATCAATAACACTAGCGTTAATGTGCCCTTGCCAACCCCATAAACGGCCATTAATCACACACACTTGTGCCATCCGGAACCCAACCAGAACAGGAAGCCCCAGTGTGCTTGGTACCGCGATTGAACTTGACAGATCTTGAACGGCCACTCTGGATTAAGAGCCACTTAAGTCTCCATTCACTGATTTCCCCTCTGAGAGCCACCTATTAGGAAATTGGCTACATAGGCCGACATACATTTTCCCTTCCCTTAGCTGAGGTCCTTTGCTGAGAGAGGCACTTTAGGGCTGATTGTGACGACAGCACTGTCAGGCTACCACTGGGAAACTTTGTGCTCTGAGCTGTAGGTACTGCTGGTGCTGCTTCTCTGTGACAAGCAAAGAGAGAACAATATGGTATGTAAATTATGTAAGCAGCTGTTAGGGGAGAGAGAGAGAATACTGGGTGATGTCAAAATGGAGAGAAGTAGGCAGAGAGGAGGCTTTCAGCCTTAGATAGTGTTTTCGGCGTTTAGTCTGTCGTCTTATTGGAGTTTGCGGCCGGGTATCTTTGTGAGTAAAACAGTTGACAGGAGGCTAGATGGAAGATGATAGTGTAAATACTGAGCTCTATGAATTTGTGCAAGTGAGGTACAGATGGCTTCTATCACTTCTCCCGTGGAAGACTTTTCTCTCAGTTGTGCTTTAATTTCTTATGTAAGTGTGATGCAATGGTTATTGTCCACTGTTCCGAAAAGGGAACTGGGATGTCTCATAACCCTGATCCTTCTCATTTAAAACATGTTTTTCTCTCTTTCCTTTTTCATCACTCCCACCCCTCTCTTTCTCCTCTGCCTATATCTTACCCTCTCCCACCCACCCCAAAACGACTCTGCTAGTTGATTTCATTTAAATGAAAGCTGTTGCTTTGATTCTCAAAGCTGCATGAATATTTCACTTTATAGAGAAAAATGTAATGTGTAGAGAGAGGGTGATCAGTCTTTCACATGACTCTATTCATCCATGCTAACTGAGGTTTGGATTCTTAGCTCAAGGGCGTAACTTTGGGGGGTCAATGGGTTCCGGGGGTCAACACACTTCTAGGGAGGTCCGGGGGAATTCCTCCCTGTGACATTTAAAAAAACAAACTGTTTGTGAAAGGGTTGTTTCTGGTGAATTTTGAAGGGAAAATACATCCCAACCACAACTGAAATACCAATCATTTCTGTATTACTTTAAACTGTTGGTATAACTCTAACAGTTCAGAAAGTAAACATGGTTGGAAATTTGTTTGTAGAACGACTATGTCAGTTCTGGGTTGTTCTTAATTAAATTGACCATTTGCTACGTTGTGTACCGGCTTGTACTGAACGTCACGTTTCCCCCCAAAATCGTTCTTGAACAGACTTTTAGATTACCTATGTTTTCTCTGTTTGGTGGGTGTGACGGAGTGTGGCTTGAAGTAGAGGTCTTCACGGGTCCATCAGACCCTGAATTACGAGATCCGTCCCGGGACCTGAGCGGGTCCGGGTCCAAAATTCTGAGTCTTGTCTTTGATCTGGGTCGGGTCTGATAGAAATACCATGGATCTCGAGTATGTACAATTGAAATTGATTTACCAACTGGACCCGATTGGATCCATCCTCTGTTCATCTGTGTGAGTTGATGAGAAATGCGTGAGCTTGTTATCTGTGTCAGTCAATTGCAACTCAATAAAACGTTTAGGTTATGTCCTGCTGAAACGGGTTCCGGCCGCTCACCTCATGTGCACCTGCTGCTGAGGAGAGAGAGAGAGCGAGTGAGAGGCACATAGGCTACTGTTGATTGTGAAGATGAAGGCCTTTTTCATTGAAGTAAAACAAAAGTTAGATGAGAAAAAGTATAGCCCAGTGAAAAGAAGCCAACAAGGGTAATGTCCTCCGTTGGGACAAGTTGTAATATTGTCGTGGACAAAGATGAGAAGAATGTTGGCGGACTGTGTGTGTGCAACTCGCTATTCAGGCTTGATGAAATGTTCAAACTTGAATTTATTAATATTTGTATTTATTACCATTTGTTTTATCATTATTATTATTGTATATCATTATTATTATTATTATGGTAGGCCTATTTAAGAATCTAAACCAGCGCAAAAAGTATTTTCTTTCATTTTGTTGTAACATTTTCATTGGCTAAATTAAGTTTGAACTGTCATTGAATTTTTGGGGATGCCTACGGTAGGCACTCGCCTTGTTGGTAATTGCTGCAATATTGGCCAAGCCTGTTCAAAACTTTTGTGAAGGTTTAAACCAACTCTTTAAATATGTAACAAGTGTTTTGTTTCATTCTGTTCAGGCATTTTCTTTTGCTAAATTAAAGTCCAACTGTAATTTTGTGTTTGCCGCAATACAATAGCATACTGGTAGGCCTATATCTACTCGCACTCAAACCCTGAAAAGGAAAACACTAAGAGGGTGAGATGCAAAACTTAATTTAATGGCACAATATAATAACCTATTTGTATTACTTGACTTACATTTGACATTACAACAATAAAGTTGTGAAACATTTGTGAAGGTATGGTGTGGTATGGCTATTATTTGGCTTAGCTACTGTAGGCCTAAGAAGACTGACTGACAGTTGAACATGAGATGAAAAATAATGTTTTAGGCCTACCAGAGCTACTCCTTCAATCTAACAATATAATGCTTATTTTTATAAAAAATATTCTGATTGGAAATTTCCGAACGATCCTCCTTCTGTACGCCAATATCTATATAGCAGTA
This sequence comes from Oncorhynchus mykiss, assembly GCF_057628025.1. Lineage (NCBI taxonomy): Eukaryota > Metazoa > Chordata > Actinopteri > Salmoniformes > Salmonidae > Oncorhynchus > Oncorhynchus mykiss. Next base: position 27,045,315 of record NC_143050.1, on the reverse strand, counting down.
GTAGCCTTTCTGATAAGGATAAAGAAATGTCAGTGTCGGGAACATGGCACCAGCATATCTCTATCTTTCTCTCGGTCTCTCTAGGGCTTGGCCTAAGCTTCTTTTTAAAAATATTGTTAATACTCTGTCTCCTTGGTGAGGATCAAAGGTGCCAGATCAGCTCGGCACATGGCTGGCAGATAGCCAGAACGCCCCTCTCTCCCACCAGAGAGGAAAGAGGGAGGAGTTGGGCCGGTTTTATGACTTAACAGCCAGTCGTAAACTTTCTCTCTCTTGCCCTGCAGTATCGAGAAGGAAAAAATACCTTTGTTACTGAGTGAGAGACTCTTGCCGCCAAAAACTTCAACATCAATCAATGGACACTGGGACAATGTATTTCAACATCCGAATGTTGGGAATGATGAGAGATGGAATATGGGAAAATAATGTATATTTTGTTAGTCCACTAGGGACCTGTTTTCATTGTATTATGTATGTAATCAATAACCTATACTGTGTGTGTTTACGTATTCTATATTACATATTCGATAAATAGCATTCATCACATTAATGATAGTCACGTCACGACAATATTAATATCATACAGTGGCAGCCTAGTCCTATAGGCCTATATGCATACAATGCCCTGATACATTTGTGCCCTAATCTCCAACAGCTGAACCGTGAGGTGGACATTTATTGTTTTAGGAAAAACCAATAAAACAATAGACTATAAAGTTTTGATATGCGACACATCCAAACACAACAAATAGTTTTTTTGCCATTTGTCATAGGTCGATTTTAAGGACACGTAACTGTGGATAATTTGGCCAATATCACTTGTTTATTGATGGTGCTGGCAGCACCCAGTCAAAGGTTACTTTTTCTTTCTTCTTTTGAATCTGGGTCTCTCGGATCCAAACTGGCAAGGGTCTGTTTTTCCACGGGCCTTTTCGGAATGGGTCTGACTGTCCTCGGATCCATTTGGAACCGGTCTCAGTTTACAGTTTTTCTCAATTGCTAAAACACTAAAACCCATTGGCTGAACAAAGTTCTCAGTTGCCTGGACTCATTTAGCTTATTATGCAGTCTGTTGTCAATACCTTAAACCATTTCACATGGTAAAACACAATTTGCAGATCTCACTTAGACTTTTCAGCAAAACTCTAAACACATTCTCATTCTCAAAACACATTCTGCACTCTAATGCACATGTCATCCATACTGGTAAACACAAGTGGCAACAATCAAATACAAATAGAGAACACATGTCATTGATTGAACACAACCACTCAAAATTGATTTAACCTGTTTCAAATGATGCGACACAACCAATATAAGCCAGTTCAGAGAGCAAACAGGTTGTTGAAGGTGGGAAGGAGAAAGTCTGAGAATGGATACTGAAGTACAGTGCATTGTAGGCTGTATACTGTACAATGGATAAATTGTATGGCCCTGAACATTGTGCTTTCCATTTATTAACAGTACTGACTGCTCAATAGATTTTGACTGGTTGCAGGTTCAAATCAACAAAGAACAAGAATTACAGTATCACAGACAAAGGACAAGTTTGTGAGATGCAGGCTACAGTACTGTAAAAATAGGGGTACAAGGAGGAGGAAGAACAGAAAACAAAATTGCAAAGAGCAAAGCAGAGTAGTAATTTCTGATCAATTCTGAGCTACTATGATATAACCTGTTTTCATTAATCAAAAGACAATGACGAAAAAATATGAATCTTTTTTTAGATTAAAAATGAACTTCTCCTGAGAATTGTAAGTTTTGAACAATGTGTTTTCTATTTTTCGGTGTATTGTTTACTGACTGCTTGAGAGTGTATATCATTTTGATCACTTTGTTTATGATTTTGAGGGCAGTGTTTGATTTTGAACACAAGTAAAACTGTTTTGAGGCGAATGTTTCATTTTGCAAGAGGAGTCAGAGGTTATGTAAATAGTGCTTGACGATGAGGTTTTGTATTTAATGTTTTCAGGAAATGGAGCAAGGTTTCATGCCCATCTGTATTTTTGCTAATCATGAGCAAGATCAGTGATTCTCAAACTTGTTCAGTCACGACCTCTTTCATAACGAGGGATCATCCCATGTAACGAGGGATCATCCCATGCCCCCTTACCTCCCCCAATTGAATGAACTGCTACTATGTTACACAGAATATGGTATAAGAATACCTTTTACTCATCTAGATACAGTACACACAAACACCGGTACCTGGTTTCCCTTCCATTTTGAAATCAATAAGAAAATAAATAAACCAGCTTACTGCTGTGCATCTCTATCAATAAATACTAGGGTAGGCACATTTCATAAATGCTAGGGTAGGCACATTTCATAAATACAAGGCTAGGCACATTTCATAAATACTAGGGTAGGCACATTTCATAAATACTAGGGTAGGCACATTTCACAAATACTAGGGTAGGCACATTTCACAAATACTAGGGTAGGCACATTTCACAAATACTAAGGTAGGCACATTTCATAAATACTAGGGTAGGCACATTTCACAAATACTAGGGTAGGCACATTTCATTAATACTAGGGTAGGCACATTTCACAACTACTAGAGTAGGCACATTTCATAAATACTAGGGTAGGCACATTTCACAAATACTAGAGTAGACACATTTCATAAATACTAGGGTAGGCACATTTCATAAATACTAGAGTAGGCACATTTCATAAATACTAGGGTAGGCACATTTCATAAATACTAGGGTAGGCACATTTCATAAATACTAGGTTAGGCACATTTCATAAATACTAGGGTAGGCACATTTCACAAATACTAGGGTAGGCACATTTCATAAATACTAGGGTAGGCACATTTCATAAATACTAGGGTAGGCACATTTAATAAATACTAGGGTAGGCACATTTCACAAATACTAGGGTAGGCACATTTCATAAATACTAGGGTAGGCACATTTCATAAATACTAGGGTAGGCACATTTCATAAATACTAGGGTAGGCACATTTAATAAATACTAGGGTAGGCACATTTCACAAATACTAGGGTAGGCACATTTCATAAATACTAGGGTAGGCACATTTCACAAATACTAGGGTAGGCACATTTCATTAATACTAGGGTAGGCACATTTCACAACTACTAGAGTAGGCACATTTCATAAATACTAGGGTAGGCACATTTCACAAATACTAGAGTAGACACATTTCATAAATACTAGGGTAGACACATTTCATTAATACTAGGGTAGGCACATTTCATAAATACTAGGGTAGGCACATTTCACAAATACTAGGGTAGGCACATTTCATTAATACTAGGGTAGGCACATTTCACAACTACTAGAGTAGGCACATTTCATAAATACTAGGGTAGGCACATTTCATAAATACTAGAGTAGGCACATTTCATAAATACTAGGGTAGGCACATTTCATAAATAATAGGGTAGGCACATTTCATAAATAATAGGGTAGGCACATTTCACAAATACTAGGGTAGGCACATTTCATAAATACTAGGGTAGGCACATTTCATAAATACTAGGGTAGGCACATTTAATAAATACTAGGGTAGGCACATTTCACAAATACTAGGGTAGGCACATTTCACAAATACTAGGGTAGGCACATTTCATAAATACTAGGGTAGGCACATTTCATAAATACTAGGGTAGGCACATTTAATAAATACTAGGTTAGGCACATTTAATAAATACTAGGGTAGGCACATTTCACAAATACTAGGGTAGGCACATTTCACAAATACTAGGGTAGGCACATTTCATAAATACTAGGTTAGGCACATTTCATAAATACTAGGGTAGGCACATTTCATAAATACTAGGGTAGGCACATTTCACAAATACTAGGGTAGGCACATTTCATAAATACTAGGGTAGAGACGTTTCACAAATACTAGGGTAGGCACATTTCATAAATACTAGGGTAGGCACATTTCATAAATACTAGGGTAGGCACATTTCATAAATACTAGGGTAGACACATTTCACAAATACTAGGGTAGGCACATTTCATAAATACTAGGGTAGGCACATTTTATAAATACTAGGGTAGGCCATTTCACAAATACTAGGGTAGGCACATTTCATAAATACTAGGGTAGGCACATTTCACAAATACTAGGGTAGGCACATTTCACAAATACTAGGGTAGGCACCAACATATAAAGTTGGTTCTGGAAGTATTCTTAGGGTGATTATTAGGGTGCATAAACATGATGAGTGCTCCCCCCCATAATTTTGGTTTTCATATTTGTTTTCTAAACATAAATAAGGAGACAGACAGGCTGCCTCTGACTGGCATGCTTGAGCCTATACTGCCTGAGGTTCGGAGAAACAGCTTTTCTCTTTTCTTTTCTCTTTTCTCTAGTTCTCTAGTGAAGCCTACCTCAATCAAACCAGTTGTTTCAAAGTTTATAATACTACCATTGTCGTCTTTGAACCAACAAAATTGAGCCAAATATAACCATTGCAAATTATCACTCGTTTTTCACTCCCACCACTTCGCAATAGAAACCTTGAAAAATATCCTGCTCTATATAATTCGTATTTGTGCTTATGAATCTACCATGTTAAATGTGACTGTACTTTTTTATTTGTTACCAGTTAGCACACAGAATTAGGGGTTTGTTAAGAAGAGAGTGGAGAGAGAGAGGAACTATTGCTCTGTTCTCTTTACAAGCCCTGCACAACTATTTTCACTTCTCAAACCACGGCCTCGAGGATGAGGGCCAAACCAAGCATAATTGGCGGTGTGGGGATCCAATCATAAAATTAGGAATTGAGTAGTACTGTTTAGCATAAAACCACAAAAAGCCAGTTGCTACGGTGGGAAAATAATTTCCAATCCATAAAATCTTCTCTCTCTCTCTCTCTCTCTCTCTCTCTCTCTCTCTCTCTCTCTGCTAGCAACTAAAATACATTGTTGAGTCATTGAGAGCTTTTTATTCCTATAATCAGTCTTTCGTTCCATTTTCTCTCCATTTCAGATAAGCAATATATTTTTTTAAAAGCTCTTGCAAGTTTGCTACAGTTACCCAATCAGCCCAGAGTGGTGAGGTAACATGAAAAGCGGTGTGATCTGTACTTTCTCAATCGCCTAATCATTTATCCAGCTGTCCTATTGATGCAGTGTGTTTGATAATGAAACGCTTCGGTCTCTGATTTAATTTCTTTGAAATGCCTCCTCTCTGCCTTCGAACTGTAAATAGACAAGTAAGCAGTTGAGGGATTCAGAGCTTAAAGAGAAAGAGACAGAAAGAGAGATAATATTTCTGACAGGGTTCAGTTAATGAAACAACGTTGGACTTGGCTCAGTCTCCCGCTGGTTACCAGGGTACAAGGTCTCATTAGCAGCGGTTCACTGGCTGTCTCCTGTAGCCTTCACTGGCCTGTCTGACAGGAGACAGCAAGATGGCCGCCTGCTGAGGCCATTGTGTTGGCGTTGTCTTTGACCGATGATGCATAATAAGATGTCCTGTATAGTTGGTAGGTGGGTGGTTGGGTGCTTTGATGTGTAGTGTACTGTATACTGTATATAGTGTAGTGGTCAACAACTTTGGTCCTGGAGATCTACAGTGTGTATTCAGACTCATGCACTCTATAGGTCTCCAGGACCAGGGTTGGCGTCTCTTGCTCCATATGCCCATGTGTGACTGCTTTTTACAGCTTTTTATTTATACTGCATAGTCTTTATGCCACTAAGTTTAATTGAACATATATTTCCAAGTGTCCCTTGACTTGCCAAAGTATTAGCCATACTTAATTTGATTAATTTAACATGATTATGGCACAGTTGATACTCTAACTTTCATCCCCAAATAGAAAGGGAGCCATATCATTTTAAAGTCACCATCAACAGGCTGACTTCAGGTCTGTCCTATCTCACCACTGCCCTATATCCTGTACACTGATGATTGTCGCAGCCATTTTGAGAACTGACACATCCTATCACGTTTAGGTAAGACCCAGATGTAGACAATGTAGAAGTAACAAGAGTTTATTACAACCATAGGGGCAAACGACAGGTCAAGGCAGGCAGGGGTCAATAATCTAGAAAGGGTGTAAAGGGTCCAGAATGGCAGGCTGTCTCAGGGTCAGGGCAGGCAGAATGGTCAAAACCGGGAAGGACTAGAAAACAGGAGCAGGAAAACAGTCAGGAGCAGGGAAACAAACCCTGGTAGGTTTTAAGGACAAAACGAACTGGCAACAGACAAACCAAGAATACGGGTATACTGGAAACAGGAGACAAAGGCCTGTGAGACATGGGTTTAACTCTGGACACATGAAAGGTAGGATGTATACGAAGGGTACGGGGCAACAGCAGATGAACAGCAGCGGGCTAATGATTCTGGAGATGGGAAACGGGACGATAAACCGGGGGGAGAGTTTGCAGGATTCCACCCAGAGGGGCCGATCCCAGGTGGACAGCCATACCTTCTTCTCGAGATGATACCGGGGAGCCGGGGTCCGGTGGCGAGCCGCTTGTCTTCGATACTTCGAGGTGGTCTTGAGGAGGGCAGACAGCGGAGGACAAACATCTGGGCAGAAGGTATGCCGACCTCTTCTTCCTGCTCAAGAAAGAGAGGGGGCTGATACCTCAGGGAACACTCAAAAGGTGAAAGGCCTGTGGCAGAGCAGGGAAGGATGTTGCAACCGTATTCGACTCACACAAGCTGCTGGCTCCAGGTGGTGTTGGCTGAGACCAGGCAGCGCAAGGTAGTCTCTAGGTCTTGGTTGGATGGCTCCGACTGGCCATTGGACTGGGGGTGTAACCCGGAGGACAGGCTGGCCGACAACCCAATGAGGGTGAAGAATGCCTTCCAGAACCGGGACGAGAACTGAGGGCCCCGGTCAGAGACCATGTCAACTGGTAGTCCATGGATCCGGAAGACGTGCTGCACCATGAGCTGGGCAGTCTCTTTGGCAGAGGGTAGTTTGGGGAGAGGAATTAAGTAGGTGGCTTTGGAAAACCGATCCACCACAGTCACGATGGCGGTGTTGCCATCAGACAGGGGAGACCCGTGACAAAGACCAGGGAAATGTGAGATCAGGGATGGTGAGAGACAGGCAGAGGTTGGAGGAGACCAGCCGGAGCTTGCTGAGGAGTCTTGTTTTGTGCACAAACCGTGTAAGTGCCCTGAGGTATTCCACAGTTTAACACATTAGGGGAAGAAAATGTACCATTGATATAGGTGGACTGTTTCTTGTCAGTTAGATATGACTGTATAAATTCAATGCTACCTCCTAACAACCATAATGCATCAATTTTGTCAAAATTATTTCATGATCCACTAAATCAAATGCTGCACTGAAATCTAAAAATAGTACACCTACTAATTTGCCATTATCCATAGCATTGAGCCACTGGTCAGTCATGTCAACCAATGCAGTGGTAGTGGAATGGTTTCTGCGATAAGCATGCTGATTGGCTGTAATCAGATCATTATTTTCCATGTACTCCCACATTTGTCTACTCACAATACCCTCCAATATCTTACTGAGTGTAGGGAGTAGACTAATTGGTCGATTATTGGCAGGAGTAATGGGTTCTTTGCAGAACCTGTCGGACGTGGAGCATGTTCTTGGGTGGAGTGGGAGAAGAAGAGGATGTCATCGAGGTAGACGAAGACGAACCGGTTTAATATGTTGCGCACCAGGTGGTAGGCGTTCGGTAGGTCCAGCTTGGAGAACACGGTGCCCCCCTGGAGCAGCTCGAAGGCCGAGGAGATGTGAGGTAGCGGGTTGCGTTTCTTCACCGTGATGTCGCTGAGACCTCAGTAGTCGATGCACAGATGCAGGGTTTTGTCCTTATTCTCCACAAAGAAGAACTATGCGCCGGCTGGGGATGACGATGGTAATATGTTGTTGATGAGGAAGATGATGACGTTGAAGATGTTTTGTCAGCACATTGTTGATATTTTGTTGACTAGACATTCTAAGAATGCACAGAGCACCTTACTTATTAGGCAACTTTGGCTTGCTATACTTTTGTGCTGCTGCTAATGCTGATCACTAGTAGGCCGACTGAGTATATTTATATTGAAGGCTGTCGACCCTATGACATGATGTACTAGCTCATTGTATTTAGTGTAACTGCGCATTGTGACCCATGTGGATGTTATATGTTCAGTGTTTTATTCACCTTCGCTGCAACACCAATTGCCCTCTAGGTTTCTGTATAAGCACTTTGTGACATCTGCTGATGTAAAAAGAGGTTTATAAATACATTTGATTGATTGTTTGATTGAATAAAGTTGAAACTCTGTAGTGTTGTCCAAGCCATTGTTGTCTCTGAACTCCCTTTGTCCTCTATCCTGGCTCTGGTACTGTGGCTGGGTTCTGCTCTGTGTGACATGAGCTGGGAGCTGGTATGCCAAAAGGATAGATGCCCATTGTTGTCAGGCTTTCCTAGTCTGACCCATTTTTATTTCTGTCACAGTCTCTCCTAGTCTCCCCTTCTGTCTCTCAACTTCTCTCCCAGTCTCTCTCAATGTCTCCCAGTTCCAGTGTCGTTCTGTGTCTCCCCGTCTCTTCCTGTCTCCTACCCTCTACCAGTTTCAGTCCTTCACTATGGAGACTGGCATGCCAGTGACAGGTGCATCAGATGCGTTCCCATTGTCTCCAGTCTCTCCCGTTATCTCTGCCCCGAGCACAGTTCTCTTCTCTGGACTGGTTGGCGCCAGACACTGGGTCTTTCCCTCTGACCTCCCACCACCCTAACATCATGGCAGGCTATTGAACAACGCTCCAGTAGCTCCACACTGCTGCCACGGACACAGACAGCGCAGGAGATGGCATTACTCCTACTACCCCAGGCATGCACATACAGTTGGCTAAGCATTGAACTCCTCCTCTCTTTATTTCCTTTACTGTTTAACCTGTTTCAACCAGGGAATTCCTACAGACTTCGTAACAGCTCATGAGATTAAATGAAAGTATACGGTATGTGAATCCTTGTAATTTCTGATTAGTCATTGATTGGCCACGTGATGACATTGAGAGTAATGCCATCTTGTAGTGTGCTGGAACTCCCATTGCCTGGAACTCCCATTGCCTGGAACTCCTATTGCCTGGAACTCCCATTGCCTGGAACTCCCATTGCCTGGAACTCCCATTGTCTGTTTTGGGAATAGGTGACTCAGTTTGATTGAGCCAGTTAAGGCTTCTTTAATATGTTTTCTTACACAACAATCACCTGGTTGACTACTGGGTCTATTTGAGATCATATTTAAATCTCATTCTGTTGTTATAGCCAGCTGGTGTTTCCTCCATTCTGTCCAAACCTCACTTAGCAGCTCCTTAGCTAACCTCATTCCAGCATTAGGACTTTCACCACCTGTTGTTGATCTTTAAAGCTAATGTGTTTAGGTTTACTGCTTTCTCACCTTCAGCTGAATTATTTCAAGCCCTCTAATGGGCTGTGTACTATTCAGCATTTAAAGCAGGCACTGTTCAGAAATAAAGAACAATAAGTGATATTTGATTTGCAGGTGCACAAAGCCAAAACAGGGTTTGGTGTAAATAAGATTCCTCAAGGTGTTATAAAACACTGTTATGTGATTTGTATGTGTGTGTCTGTGTGTCTGTGTGTATGTGCGTGTGTGCCCTCTCTGTGTAAAGCAGTGTAGCATCGGGGTCTGTGGGGTGTAATGCACCAAGCTCAATGCTCCCTCGTCTGCCAAGCTCTATTAATTCACTCCCTGTCTCTCAGGCTGTGCCCTTCATTTCTAAAAAGCTACAGTTGCTCTCTGTCCTGGTAAACTGCACTCCTTCTATCCCCTCCCTGTCCTGGTACTTACCCCTGTCTTGGAAATACCTCCTTCTTCCCTTCCATGACCGTGCTTTACCTTAGTTTCCTCAACGCTCCCCAACCCATAGTTCTCAACGTTTTGAGATTCTGACCCACTTAACCTCCCTTCTAGTGACCCACCACATGCTTAAACAGTGTTTCCAGCTAGATATTCAAGGACAAATACAGTAGTCTTACTAGAAAGCCATGCCAACTTCAGTGTGGGAATCTCAAACATCACTAGGCACACTGGGCCAGTGTCATACCTAGCTGGTCCAATCCCATCTTTACATAATAATGGGGGTGGGTAGGGTTTAGCTACAGTGCCAAAGTCAATATCACACAGGGTAAATAGCAGCATGGTTGATATGCTAACACACAAAGCCCCAGGACACAGCAACCGTAGATTGATTGCAAACTCTGCCAATTCTGTTTACTTTGGGTGTGGGCACTGCCAGCTCCCAGCACCTATCCTGTTTAAGTCAAGAACACAATACAACACTGAGTTACTTGTGTTAATGACAGTGCAGATCTCTTCTGTGTGTGTAATCAGCAAGGCAATGTCCCCCCCCCCCCCCCCCCCTCCATCTTCCTTCCACACTACACAGGAAATATTCTTATCTCAGATCCTGGAGATGCAAAAAGGAAATCCAGAGATTCATAAAAGCAAATATTTATGCTCAAGGTTATACAATGTATTTACGTCTATTAAGCCTACCGATTAAGCACACATATTGTTCTGGACTAGACTAGAGGACGCTAACACAGTTGCACATGGATGTACCACTATGTTTGACCTAATCATTAGGAATCTCTTCTTGTCTGCTCTCTGCCTATAGGTCAGCTGAAGCTGTCAATCATCCCAGAGGATGGACTCCTTATCGTCCATGGTGAGTACCAGGATGTCATCCTCCCGTCAGCAGGCTCCATGTCGTCAACTCCACCACAGACATGTAAAACAGTTGTCTTCTTTTAACATGGTTAAATAGGTTTGATAGTGGGGCACTTATGAACATGGTAAGTTCATTCACAGAATATACTATGCCCTCTGTAGTTACTGGGACGGTAAAGCATTATTTCTTCTTTCGGCTCTATACTCCAAAAGTTAGGATTCTGACAGAATCCTAATTTGAGGGTATTTTCATCCATATCGGGTTAACCGTATGGAAATGTAATTGTGTACATAGTCCCCCCATTTTAGGGCACCAAAAGAATTGGGACAAATTCACTTATTAGTAAAAAGTAAAGTTACAGATGCACAAATATCATACCCTCCCCCTCCAAAATGCTAGCCTCCCCTGTTCTTGTAATGGTGAGAGGTATGGATGTCTTGGGGGTAATATATATATATATATATTTTTTTACATCACCTTTATTTAACCAGGTAGGCAAGTTGAGAACAAGTTCTCATTTACAATTGCGATCTGGCCAAGATAAAGCAAAGCAGTTCGACACATACAACGACACAGAGTTACACATGGAGTAAAACAAACATACAGTCAATAATACAGTATAAACAAGTCTATACACGATGTGAGCAAATTAGGTGAGATAAGGGAGGTAAAGGCAAAAAAAGGCCATGGTGGCAAAGTAAATACAATATAGCAAGTAAAACACTGGAATGGTAGATTTGCAATGGAAAAATGTGCAAAGTAGAAATAAAAATAATGGGGTGCAAAGGAGCAAAATAAATTAATTAATTAAATACAGTAGGGAAAGAGGTAGTTGTTTGGGCTAAATTATAGGTGGGCTATGTACAGGTGCAGGTGCAGGTAGCGATCGGTTGAAGAGCATGCATTTAGTTTTACTTGTATTTAAGAGCAATTGGAGGCCACGGAAGGAGAGTTGTATGGCATTGAAGCTTGCCTGGAGGGTAGTTAACACAGTGTCCAAAGAAGGGCCAGAAGTATACAGAATGGTGTCGTATGCGTAGAGGTGGATCAGAGACTCACCAGCAGCAAGAGCGACCTCATTGATGTATACAGAGAAGAGAGTCGGTCCAAGAATTGAACCCTGTGGCACCCCCATAGAGACTGCCAGAGGTCCGGACAGCAGACCCTCCGATTTGACACACTGAACTCTATCAGAGAAGTAGTTGGTGAACCAGGCGAGGCAATCATTTGAGAAACCAAGGCTGTCGAGTCTGCCGATGAGGATGTGGTGATTGACAGAGTCGAAAGCCTTGGCCAGATCAATGAATACGGCTGCACAGTAATGTTTCTTATCGATGGCGGTTAAGATATCGTTTATGACCTTGAGCGTGGCTGAGGTGCACCCATGACCAGCTCTGAAACCAGATTGCATAGCAGAGAAGGTATGGTGAGATTCGAAATGGTCGGTAATCTGTTTGTTGACTTGGCTTTCGAAGACCTTAGAAAGGCTTGGGAGGATAGATATGAGGGGGATGACCGCAGCTGCTTTCCAATCTTTGGGAATCTCAGACGACACGAAAGAGAGGTTGAACAGGCTAGTAATAAGGGTGGCAACAATTTCGGCAGATAATTTTAGAAAGAAAGGGTCCAGATTGTCTAGCCCAGCTGATTTGTAGGGGTCCAGATTTTGCAGCTCTTTCAGAACATCAGCTGAACGGATTTGGGAGAAGGAGAAATGGGGAAGGCTTGGGCAAGTTGCTGTGGGGGGTGCAGTGCTGTTGACCAGGATAGGAGTAGCCAGTTGGAAAGCATGGCCAGCCGTAGAAAAATGCCAGGTCTAAATTTCTTGAATGGGGCATGTTTATTTAAGATGGTTAGGAAGGCATTTAAAAAAAATATCCAGGCATCCTCTAGTGACGGGATGAGATCAATATCCTTCCAGGATACCCCGGCCAGGTCGATTAGAAAGGCCTGCTCGCTGAAGTGTTTCAGGGAGCGTTTGACAGTGATGAGTGGAGGTCGTTTGACCGCTGACCCATTACAGATGCAGGCAATGAGGCAGTGATCGCTGAGATCTTGGTTGAAGACAGCAGAGGTGTATTTAGAGGGCAAGTTGGTTAGGATGATATCTATGAGGGTGCCCGTGTTTAAGGCTTTGGGGAGGTACCTGGTAGGTTCATTGATAATTTGTGTGAGATTGAGGGCATCAAGTTTAGATTGTAGGATGGCTGGGGTGTTAAGCCTGTTCCAGTTTAGGTTACCTAGCAGCACGAGCTCTGAAGATAGATGGGGGGCAATCAGTTCACATATGGTGTCCAGAGCACAGCTGGGGGCAGAGGGTGGTCTATAGCAGGCGGCAACGGTGAGAGACTTGTTTTTAGAGAGGTGGATTTTTAAAAGTAGAATTTCAAATTGTTTGGGTACAATATACAATATTTTGTACAATATATTTGAGCGTCTGTAACTTTCTCACTTATCATTATTCACAATTCATTCAAGATTATCTGTAATCATGGTGGCATCCACATTAATGTAGAAGTTTTTAGAAACAAATTCTATAATTATTTACAATAAAAGTGACTCCAAAATTACACAATACATTATTTACCATTAATTTCAATTGGGCACAATATAATCTATAACACAACCAAACCAAACAGAAAATGCATCCAACACATTTTTAGAGTCACAAGCTTGATGTAGTCATTGTGTGCTACGGATATGGGATCAAGTAATTTACTTTTTACAACATTAATACACAAATAAGTGAATTTGTCCAGTACCTTTGGTGCCCTAAAATGGGGGGACTATGTACAAAAACTGCTGTAATTTCTAAACGGTTCACCCGATATGGATGAATATTCCCTCAAATGAAAGATGACAGTGTGATCTTAAACCCCATAGTCATTGTGTCCTAAAATGGGGGAATAACCTTTGGAGTATAGTGCCAAAAAGAAGAAAAACTGCTTCACTGTCCCAATAATTACGAAGGGCACTGTAGAATATAAATTGTGCTTTATATGAGAATTGTGCAGCTCTTTATGCAAATCATAGTGGGGTTTCTGTATGGTTTCTGCCTTACTGCCAAGCTATTTTTCACTGGCATCTAGTTCTCCTCACTCTCTGTTTCTCTGTTGCTGTTTGCTGTTTGCTCTCTAATTTGTGTGGCTGTGGTGGAGAGTCATTCTGCAGCCTAAAGGGAAAACACAAAGGGAACAAATGTCAACCCAGCTCAAGTCAGAGGCCAGGCTGCGTGTGTGCGCACACACACACACACACACACACACACACACACACACACACACACACACACACACACACACACACACACACACACACACACACACACACACACACAGTGTCCCCGGCACGGTGACACCCACCAGTGCAGCACACTCTCTGAAATAATATGTCACCACTGCTGCTGCAGATTAAAGGTTGTGTTGCAGCAGTGGGGAGGTAAAGTGGAGGTTGTGTTGCAGCAGTGGGGAGGTAAAGTGGAGGTTGTGTTGCAGCAGTGGGGAGGTAAAGTGGAGGTTGTGTTGCAGCAGTGGGGAGGTAAAGTGGAGGTTGTGTTGCAGCAGTGGGGAGGTAAAGTAGAGGTTGTGTTGCAGCAGTGGGGAGGTAAAGTGGAGGTTGTGTTGCAGCAGTGGGGAGGTAAAGTGGAGGTTGTGTTGCAGCAGTGGGGAGGTAAAGTGGAGGTTGTGTTGCAGCAGTGGGGAGGTAAAGTAGAGGTTGTGTTGCAGCAGTGGGGAGGTAAAGTGGAGGTTGTGTTGCAGCAGTGGGGAGGTAAAGTGGAGGTTGTGTTGCAGCAGTGGGGAGGTAAAGTAGAGGTTGTGTTGCAGCAGTGGGGAGGTAAAGTGGAGGTTGTGTTGCAGTAGTGGGGAGGTAAAGTGGAGGTTGTGTTGCAGCAGTGGGGAGGTAAAGTGGAGGTTGTGTTGCAGCAGTGGGGAGGTAAAGTGGAGGTTGTGTTGCAGCAGTGGGGAGGTAAAGTGGAGGTTGTGTTGCAGCAGTGGGGAGGTAAAGTGGAGGTTGTGTTGCAGTAGTGGGGAGGTAAAGTGGAGGTTGTGTTGCAGCAGTGGGGAGGTAAAGTGGAGGTTGTGTTGCAGCAGTGGGGAGGTAAAGTGGAGGTTGTGTTGCAGCAGTGGGGAGGTAAAGTGGAGGTTGTGTTGCAGCAGTGGGGAGGTAAAGTAGAGGTTGTGTTGCAACAGTGGGGAGGTAAAGTAGAGGTTGTGTTGCAGCAGTGGGGAGGTAAAGTGGAGGTTGTGTTGCAGCAGTGGGGAGGTAAAGTAGAGGTTGTGTTGCAACAGTGGGGAGGTAAAGTAGAGGTTGTGTTGCAGCAGTGGGGAGGTAAAGTGGAGGTTGTGTTGCAGCAGTGGGGAGGTAAAGTGGAGGTTGTGTTGCAGCAGTGGGGAGGTAAAGTGGAGGTTGTGTTGCAGCAGTGGGGAGGTAAAGTGGAGGTTGTGTTGCAGCAGTGGGGAGGTAAAGTAGAGGTTGTGTTGCAGCAGTGGGGAGGTAAAGTGGAGGTTGTGTTGCAGCAGTGGGGAGGTAAAGTGGAGGTTGTGTTGCAGCAGTGGGGAGGTAAAGTGGAGGTTGTGTTGCAGCAGTGGGGAGGTAAAGTGGAGGTTGTGTTGCAGCAGTGGGGAGGTAAAGTGGGACATGTCACCTAGTGCCCTCACACACACACACAGATAGTTTCAACCTCACTGTGCACCAGTGGAAGAGGATCTAGGCCTGGATTAAATTCAATGTATCTCAGTCTTAAATCTCAATCTCAAACCATTTTATGATTTGGTTTATATACTGTGTTCCTTATGATATCAAAGGGTGTAATTCTACCTCTTCCATCGCCCTAACCTCATACATCATACATGTAGGTTCACTGAATACCAGAGACCAGTCACACAACAAATGTGTCCCCTTTATTGTCCTGATGGTATTTCATTGTTTGTTGTGAATTATTCATTTCTACATACCCAATCTTGTACCCACAGTTATGGAGGCAAAGAGCCTTATGGGAAAGAAACACGCCACATGTGACTCGTATGTTAAGGTATGTGACACTGCCTCCACGGCAGCGTGTGCATGCTTTGGTTCCAGCCCAATCAACTAGTCATGGTATTCAATCTAGACTCAGATTAGTTTAATCAGGTGTGTTAATGCTGGACTGGAAGAACCCCCCCACCCCCCCACACACACAGCGGGTCTGCTAAACTAATAGCAGAAGTCATAACCCCTCGTTAAGGCTGGATTTACATTTCCTGTTTGTTCAGATTTCATCTCTCAGCAGATCTTGGCACAGGGCAGACGGATTAGTGCCGGCTGTATTATATTGTGTGTGTGCGTGCATGTGTCTGTGTGTGTGTGCGAGGGTTTAGGAGACAGACGCGGAGGACGTACTGCGCTGTCACAGACTCTGAGCTATCTGCTAGGTTACCCTCAGTAACATAGAGTGACAGCTCTAGTCTTCCACTCTCTGTGTCTACACAGAGTATATGCCGATGTGAATACAACGTTAGTCAGTCTCAGTCTGGAAATCCCAGTCCAAGCCCACCAACGCAACGCTCATGAAGAGTCTTTGTTTACGAAATACTGTCCTATGCAAGTACTGTCCACACAAATGTGATTATATTGAATCATATTATGAAGGAAATTAGGAAGTGCATCAATACCATACTGCTGGTTTGATTGGAACTCTCACACCCCAACCAGAGTACTCGTCCTGCCACCTCTGGTCTCTTGGTTCTCCCACACTTAAGGGAGGGCAGCTCCCGCTCAGCCCAGTCCAAGCTCTCCTCTGTCCTGGCACCCCAATGGTGGAACCAGCTTCCCCCTGAGCTAGGACAGCAGAGTCCCTGTCCATCTTCTGAAACATCTGAAACCCTACCTCTTCAAAAAGTAAATAAATAATCCCACAACACCCTTCTCACCCAACCCCCCCCCCCAAAAAAGAAAAGAATGCCTTGCACTTTCCTTTTTTGTTTTACTAGACTTTGACTCTAGCTACCTTGAGGAAAAATGTACTTACTCTGACTGTGATATGTGGTTGTCCCACCTAGCTATCTTCAGATGAATGCACTAACTGTAAGTCACTCTGGGTAAGAGGGTCTGCTAAATTAGGCAAATGTAATTTAAATGTCTTCTTTCTCAGTTGGGTGTGGTACCCGATGATGATCCTGGAGGCAGACAGAAGACTAAGATGGTGCCGGACTCCAAGTGCCCCATCTTCATGGAAACCTTTTACTTGTGAGCCCAAATATTTTAGTATACTATCTCAAGTACTGGCCACAACACTAACATTTCGATTTTCAACAACATATTTTCATCCATCTGTGAATTTGCATTTGTCTGTGTGTGTGACTTTTTTTGTTGTTGTTGTTATCACTCATGCCTCAGGTGCTTTCAATTGCTATTAATTGCCATTATACTGTATTAGTTTGCGATAGGCCCCTAGGAATTGATGGATGGTGTTTCTGTTGTTTTCAGTGTCATCACTGAGGAGCAACATCATAAAAGGCTACTGTTCACCATGTGGAACTGTGACCAAATCTCAAGGTATCAATCAATGGCATGGTGATGATGATGATGATGATGATGATGATGATGATCATGATAATAAAATATTTATACAGAAAATCTAAAAGATGCTTAAAAAAAGGACATGTAGTTCTTGGGCTGGACAATGGTCTTCAACAGAGGATGCTGCGTCCAGATCACATCCAACTCCGGTGGGATGCACATAGGCCAAGCCTGCAACAGTTTCCTGAAAGTCAGTCAAGAGCCTTCATTCTCCCCCCTCAGCACTCTCCTCTGCCACGCTGTTCTCAGCTCCTCTGATGCCCTGATGCAGGCTTGAGTAGGGGGAATCAGTGGTCACATCCAGCAGAGTGGGGGGGGACAGGTCAGGAACATCAAGCCAGCCCATGCCATCCCCAGCTCCTCTGATGCAGGCTGTGTCATCTAGCTAAAGTTGCAGATAAAAACAAAAGCTAGCTAGCCATTAGGTTATCTTGACCAAACGAACGGACTTGCTAGTCATATGACTCCATTGAATTGATATATATATAAATAATCAATACTAAGCTTACAACCATGAAATTGTTGATACATTTTTTTAACAAAAACAACAAATATATATACATTTACAGGAGCTCTCTGCCTAGGCAACCTCATGGCGCCATGGCAAGAATGGAACAGAACGATGAAGATAACGATAATAGTGATTCATTTGAGTTATTTAAAGGGTTTTAGATTTTTGATGAGGAATGTTGAAGGAATGCATATCCCTCAGCTTCTACTTATCAGCATTATCACACACACACACACACACACACACACACACACACACACACACACACACACACACACACACACACACACACACACACACACACACACACACACACACACACACACACACACACACACACACACACACACACACACACAACTGTCAGCTCCGGTTGAAGTGCAAAGCTGCCCTTTATAATTGATGCAGAGGCTGCGGCTGTGTGTCTGGAGTTACTCTCGCCTTCTTTCCTTTACTAGCCTTGGTTATAACAGGGTCAATGTTAAGGACATGGCTTATGGTCGGATGAATTTTCCAATGTTATGCACTATTGAAAGGACAATAGTTGGATTGCCCGAGCCGACTAGGTGAAAGGTCTGTAGCTGTTCGTTTGAGGCACTCAACCTTAATTGCTCCTGTAAGGCAACTTGGATAAGAGCGTAAGCTAAATGACTCAATCTCCCTACTGCTCATATAGTCCCTGTAAGAAACATGATGAGGTTATGATGATCAGATGTCATGTTATTATCTGCGTGGACCGCTCTGGGTGAGGGATATAGTGTGAGTACCCCTGAGTGTTGTATGTCTGGGGTTGTCATCTCTGTGCTCTAGTATTACCTGGGTGGGATGCTGTAGTGTTGATGTCTAAACCAGTGTCAAGTGACAGGCTGTTTTAAACCTCTGAAGCTGGAGTTAAAGAACAAGATGACCCATGAAAGACAGATGGAGATGGGTAAATTAGACGTTCATTCAGTCTTTATATTACTGTAGTATAGGCTATGCTGCAGTAAATGCAGGTCTATCTGTCACAAGGAAAAAAGTTACCATGATGAGATGATAGGTCTACATGCATTGTGATCTGCGCTCCATACTGAGATGGGCTGTCTGTCCCCACCCTGATCTGTGATTCATCATGCAGAGGCCGTAGAGAAGCCAGATTGAGACATGGCATATAATTTAACAGTTCCATTTCACTCATGCTGTTCATATAAATCATTTACTATAATGTACCGGTTTCTCACAGTTATTTATCCCGGGAAAAGGGAGTGGTTTTGGACGATAAATCCCGGTAAATCTCGGTAACCGGGTTCCTGCCATTCAACCCTAGTATGTGTGTCAGAAAGAAGGAGATAAATCCTGCACTCCAGAGCTACTACTCACGCTTCAATTTTGTCCCCAAAGTGTGACTCTCCATCTTTAGGGCAGTGTGTCACTAGGGATAACAGTTTTTAAGTCAGCCCATCTCAGACACAGGGCCTGTTAAATAAGTCAACAGTACCAGTGGCAGATCAGAACTACTCTCAAATCACATTGGTCCTGTATGACTCAGTTGGTTGAGCATGGCACATGCAACGCCAGGATTGGGGGCCACCCGTACGTAAAATGTGTGCACGCATGACTGTAAGTTGATTTGGATAAAAGCATCTGCTAAATAGCATATATTATTCTATTATTATTCCACAGCACAGTACCCGTCTGCAATACAGTCCCAACACTGTGGCTGGCACACTTCATAACGGCCTACACCATCGGACGGCAGGTAGCCTAGCGGTTAAGAGTGTTGAGCCAGTAACCGAAAGTTCACTGGTTTGAATCCCCGAGCTGACTAGGTGAAAAGTCTATAGAAAAGTATATCCCTTGAGCAAGGCACTTAACCTTAATTGCTCCTATAAGGCGACTTGGATTAGAGCGTAAACTAAATTACTCAATCTCCCTACTGCTCATATAGTCCCTGTAAGAAACATGATGAGGTTATGATGATCAGATGTCATGTTATTATCTGCGTGGACCGCTCTGGGTGAGGGATATAGTGTGAGTACCCCTGAGTGTTGTATGTCTGGGGTTGTCATCTCTGTGCTCTAGTATTACCTGGGTGGGATGCTGTAGTGTTGATGTCTAAACCAGTGTGTCACAGCAAAGAAATTCCAGTGGGGATAGGATTGCTGCCTATAAGGAAGGGACCACATAATTTGACCATAGATATAATATCTCTCTCTCTCTTTCTCTCTCTCTAGGAGGAGTGAGCTTCTAGGGTGTATGAGTTTTGGCGTGAGATCCCTCATGGACCCAGTGAAGGTTAGTTGTTCTTCTTTGTACATTCCTCTACTCTCCACTGCACCACACACCACTGTAACCCTCCTCATTAGCTCACTCCCTCTATCAGAGTGTGTGTGCGTTTGTGTTCACCAGACCATAAAAGACCTGTTTAGCCCAGAGTGAGTGAGCGGCCATGGCCTTAATCCACAAGAAACACCACTGTGGCCACTGTGAACCCATCACTACTGTCCTCAGTCCCTCCTGTTAGAACACATCACGACTGTCCTCAGTCCCTCCTGTTAGAACACATCACGACTGTCCTCAGTCCCTCCGGTTAGGACACATCCCTACTGTCCTCAGTCCCTCCTGTTAGAACACATCACTACTGTCCTCAGTCCCTTCAGTCTAGTGATACAGCCATATATACTGTACATCGATGGTTACAGTATAGATATGTAGGGCAGTCCCTTGGGTGTAACAACACGTCACCACTGCCCTCAGCCTACTGTAGTAAAGATCTTCTAATCTAGGGGTACAACCATATAAGAGGTGGTGTAGTGGAGGGTAAACATATTTAAATGCACGAGCGTTTACCTACGTTTTGTGGAAAATTTGCTTAGGGAGCATTACTTCACTCATTGCGATCAGCACCCCCCCCCCCCCCCCACCACATTGTTTTTTACCACTGCATATGTTTATGGTTAAAGCACAAAATACATTAGTGCATTCCCTCGGGTGTTACAACACATCAGTACTGCCCTCACAGACATGACTAACCCACCACAGACCTAGTTGCTGTTAGGGTGCTGTTGGGAGAAGAGACAAACTATATAGCTATAGCAAGGACTGTTTCTGTTAAGTAAAGTACACAGGTGAGAATGTTATGGACTAGTACAAATCAATACATAGAATGATGTTTTTCCTTCTGTGAAGCAGAGCCCTTTCCTGCAGTTAAATGACCAAATCGCCCTCTAGTGGCCTCATGGGTGGAATGTTATTAATATTTGGAATAATTTGATATTCCCGTTTTTTTTAATGTCAAATGGATTTGTCATATTTCAGTCTTCTGTGATGGATACAAAGTATAATATTGAGATGCAAACTCAAAATGTACATTACATGTACAATACATTTCAACTCTGTCTGCCATGGTAAAGGTGTCTTTTTTTAAGCCCATAACCATGTGTGTGAGATGCATACTTTTGTTTCAAAGTAGATTTGTTTAAGACTACCAAGAAACCACCCTGATTTAGCAGGTGAGTATATTCCAGTACGGACTGTGTTGACAGCAGAGGTGTTTAGTTCTTATTTGCCAGGCGACAAGGTATGAAGGCAATTTCTGTTGTCAGCTTGTGTGTGAGCTGCCAGAACACACTCTCCTCTTACGCCTTCAGTGATCCAGTGGGCCAATTTCCCGCTTCGCTCAGCTGGGCAGCACATGGTAAACACGTAGCATTTTGTTTCAGGCCACAACTCCTGTCAAGCTTCTTGCTTGTCTCCCATTCCTCTGACACCTTTTCTTACAATTGCAGGCATACATGCAGAATGCATTTGTGAATTTGATGTCAGATAAAGTGTCTTCGACAGATGAGTCAGTGAAGATAAAAGTAGACGACTGCTGGGTTTTCCTCAGCTCTACTTGCAGTTTAATCATTCATTCTTAATTTATCCAACTGTGTCCCATCCCCCTGTGCCCACACAACTGCTCTTCACATTGTAAACCGTTTATAAAACCTATATTTTAGGTCTATTGATAGTTAATTACACTATACACATGCTGAGGTACCACCTTGACATCTCTGATCTGCTTGCCTCAATAAACTAATGCTAGAACATTGGTTGCCAGGATTAGCTATTTGTATCTAGAATAATTGCATAGCGGACCATGTTAGACACATGATCATTATAGTCATACTGAGATGTGATGTAAGACTTGCTACCTGGACTAGATTCCTTCAGAGACTTTCAGGGCCTGTTCAATTTGTTCAACATATTGGAGTCGGATTGATAAACGCAATTGATTATATTCAACATATTGGTTGGATCATTTCCATCCAACTACGACCTGTGTTTGGACATGGTAAAGTTGGATTTGTGTGTGGTCCTGCAACAGATGAGCAGGTTGCATAACATAAAAGGTGATAAGGATAAACCTATTAAATTGATCTAGTCAATAAATATATCTGTTACGCACGCCTCTAAGAAGAGGGAACGCAACACCCTGCTACAACTAAACTCTCTGTGAAGTGAAAGAGGTATGGACTGTAGGTGTGAGTAAGGATGACAGACAGAATGTGGTACCGTTTTACAAGGACTTTATTCCTGTACACGGTAATATGGGGAAAAGGGGCTGGACGGAACCAAAGCAAAGAAAGTAAATCTCAAAGCCCCCCTCTCCTATCTTACCTGCCTACCC
Source organism: Oncorhynchus mykiss (assembly GCF_057628025.1). Taxonomy (NCBI): domain Eukaryota; kingdom Metazoa; phylum Chordata; class Actinopteri; order Salmoniformes; family Salmonidae; genus Oncorhynchus; species Oncorhynchus mykiss. The sequence continues at coordinate 27,022,922 of NC_143050.1, read as the reverse complement.
ACCACTTACCTAATTTAGCACCACCTGGTGCCCTAACCAAAATACAGGGGGTGGTCCGCCCAGGTCTTACCTAGTGTACCTAGACAATGAATATACTACGGGTATATGTATGCCCGCGGGCCTCTTGCCTAAGCACTCCCAAGGTGCCTTCCCCTTTCCCCCTAGGAACAAATGAAACAGAATATTAAACAATTTCACAAACAAACTAAAAAACAAAGGACATCAAATAAGCTCTACCTGAGCAACAAACTCACAGAACATAGCAACAACAAACTCCCAGCAATGAACTCCCAGCAAGATCAACCTCTAGCAAAACTCTCTATCACAAACAATCGCTCTGCAATGACCTCAGAGCAAATCTCTAGCAAAATCTCTCTCAGCAATCCCTACCTCCAAAATCTCACTCTCCTGAACAGAACACTGGCTTTTATATAGCTTCAGAATGAATGTAACTAGAGACAGCTGTGTCTTGACGAGGGGGCGGGGTCAGCTCTCCAATTAGCCCTGGAGTCGACCAATCAGCTGCTTGAGGATTTCAGGAAGCCATTTCCTGAAATAAACACATGCACAAACACAAACTACAACACATAAACTGGGGAACGTAACATATCTCAAATAAGGAAAGAGGAAACAAACTTACTCTTAACTTGGACGCACACAACTGGAACGAAACTGGAAATGGCTTGACTGGCTTTAAATACAAACTAGAATGGAGAATGAGCCTATCAGGATAGTCTTGATAATTTCTGACAGGTGTGTGATTGCTTGAAAGTCAAAAGGTGAAGTGATCTTGCTTGATCAAGCCCATCTCAGCAGTACGCTGCTCCACTCTGAGGTCTTTTCTACAGACCTTTTAAAAAAAGAGGTTCTTATTTTTTGCTCTGTACACAGTCTTGTACGGTTAACCTTGTGGGGACACAAGTCAGTCCCATTCAAAATCCTATTTTTCCTAACCCCTAAACCTAACCCTAACTCGTACCCTAACCTTAACCATAGCTCCTGTTATGCACACCTCTATGAAGAGGGAACGCAACACCCCGCTACAACTCAACTCCCCGTGAAGTGAAAGAGGTATGGAACTGTAGGTGCGAGTAAGGATGACAAAAGGCAGAGAATTTACCGTTTACTAGGAATGTATTCCTTCACACGGCAGTATGGGGAAAAGGGGCCGGACGGAACCAAAGCAAAGAAAGTAAATGTCAAAGTCCCCCTCTCGTTTCTAACCTGCCTACCCACTACCTATCTAACTTACCCTCTCCTATCTAACCTGCCTACCCACTACCTATCTAACTTACCCTCTCCTATCTAACCTGCCTACCCACTACCTATCTAACTTACCCTCTCCTATCTAACCTGCCTACCCACTACCTATCTAACTTACCCTCTCCTATCTAACCTGCCTACCCACTACCTATCTAACTTACCCTCTCCTATCTAACCTGCCTACCCACTACCTATCTAACTTACCCTCTCCTATCTAACCTGCCTACCCACTACCTATCTAACCTACCCTCTCCTATCTAACCTGCCTACCCACTACCTATCTAACTTACCCTCTCCTATCTAACCTGCCTACCCACTACCTATCTAACTTACCCTCTCCTATCTAACCTGCCTACCCACTACCTATCTAACTTACCCTCTCCTATCTAACCTGCCTACCCACTACCTATCTAACTTACCCTCTCCTATCTAACCTGCCTACCCACTACCTATCTAACTTACCCTCTCCTATCTAACCTGCCTACCCACTACCTATCTAACTTACCCTCTCCTATCTAACCTGCCTACCCACTACCTATCTAACTTAGCACCACCTGGTGCCCTAATCAAAATACAGGGGGTGGTCCACCCAGGTCTTACCTAGTGTGCCTAGACAGTGAATATACTACGGGTATATGTATGCCCGTGGGCCTCTTGCCTAAGCACTCCCTTGGTACCTTCCCCTTCCCCCCTGGGAACAAATGAAACACAATAATACAAACTACTTCACAACAACCTGAGAAAATAACTCAAGACATTAAAGAAGCTCTATCTGACAACGCACCAAACTAACACAGATCATACCAAAGCTGCTCCCAACAACAACTAACATAGTACATACCAAAACTCACTCTCTCTCTCTCTCTCTCTCTCTCTCTCTCTCTCTCTCTCTCTCTCTCTCTCTCTCTCTCTCTCTCTCTCTCTCTCTCTCTCTCTCTCTCTCTCTCTCTCTCTCTCTCTCTCTCTCTCTCTCTCTCTCTCTCTCTCTCTCTCTCTCTCTCTCTCTCTCTCTCTCTCTCTCTCTCTCTCTCTCTCTCTCTCTCTCTCTCTCTCTCTCTCTCTCTCTCTCTCTCTCTCAACCCCCTAGAAATAGCGTTTGCCCTTGTGGGGACCAACAAAATGTCTGGTCCCCACAAGAATAGTTAAACATGCCACACACACATTACCTTCAAACTCTGTCTCAGGAAATAACAAATACAATCTGATTTTTGGACAGGCTTCTGCCTGGCATTTATCCCAATGAATATTTAATTGGCTTAAGTTGCTAATGAGGAGATTAAACACTGAGTCACTGGGAGTTCTCCTTTTCATCTCTTAGCTCCCTCCTGCTACTGTCATCCTCCACAACTCCTTGGCTTTATTCTTCTTCATCTATCCCCCTTTATCTCTCTCCTCCCATCCCTCTATATATTCCCTCTTATGTTCTCTCACCCACCCACTCACCCCCTCTCTCCCTCCCTCTCCCTCTTCCCCTCCCATTGGTTTCTATTTGTCTAATGGGCATCATAATAGTCGGTGGTGGCACAGTCCGTGCTTAGATTTATGGTACTGTACATGTCTCCCCTCCCCCACTTCCCCTCTTTCCCCTCACTCCCCCCCTCGCCCCACAGCCTGTAGAAATCTGCCCCCTCAGATAAGATGCTTTAACCAGCGATTATTGTCACAGTCCACGGAATCACATCTCTTTACTACAATAGAGCTCAGACTGCAGGCTTAGAACAGCCTCAATAAGACACAGGGAGAGCAGACCAGCACATAGAACACTCTGCATTCTGTCCTCTCACTGGATGGAGGAAGACCTAGGCTAGCTGCTGTATTGTGTGTGTGTGTGTGTGTGTGTGTGTGTGTGTGTGTGTGTGTGTGTGTAAGCGCGTGCGTGTGTGTGCAAGAGGGAGAGAGGAGAGTGAGACAGAGTGTTTTGTGCATTGTAGAATTGTCATGTCCCTTAATAGAGACTGTGATCAGATGGGTTATGAGTCAACTCTTCCTCTATGTCCCGGCTGCATGGTTTTCACACACGAGCGCTCGCACGCACCAGAGTTGGGCTCAATTCAGAAATTTGAAATTGCCTCCCATTCAACTAATGAGTTAAAATTCAAATTGAATTGGCCATACCCTCCTGATGTTGAATTTGAATTTGAGTTTGAGTGCAGGAAATAGAATTTAATTCAGTGCAATTCAAAATAATTCCACTCAGTCATAGAACATAAGAATTTAATTGAATTTGACAGGTCACACTATCAGATACAAAGAATATATCACTTTTCTCTGGAAACTAGGTTCATACTCTTTTAACCTTAGCGCTAGAATAACCTATTATATTTAGCATATTATATTTAGCATATTATATTTCCAACCATTTCACTTGTTTGGCTTCTTTTTGAAGGAAGGCTTCACTTGAGTGTTAAAATAATGCATTCTGTGTAAGTGTGGTCCTGTATGGCTCAGTTGGCAGAGCATGCTATTTGCACTGCCAAGGTTTTGGGTTTGATTTCAGGGGCCTCCCATACGTAACATGTAAGCACACATGACTGTAAGTCACTTTGGACAACAATGACTAAACCTAATATAGAATAGAAGAGGCATTTGGATTTAATTGAATTTCATTGAATTCACACACAATAACACACACACACACACACACACACACACACACACATCTGGCTCGTGAAGCGGACGTAATCAGCTGCTGGAAAGAGCTAAACTTCTGTTTAGAAGTGTGTGTGTGTGTACGTTGCTCTGGGGATGTGGAGCCAGAGAAGGTAGTGGTGTGTGTGTTTGTGCGTTTCTAAATCTGTGGAAAGAAGAATTCTCTCTATTTATTTCATATTTATTATAGTAGCAACACACATGCCTCGCCCCCACTTGAGGATATATATTTTTCAGCCGTCTGTTTCCTGTGTTTGAGGGGTACAAAATTCACTTGTCTCTTAAATCCCGCTGAATTGATTGCTTTCATTTGACTTCTGCGACTCTTTCAAACTCTTGCTTGTGCCTGTTGCTTTTTCTCATTAACCTTACGACCATTGGACATTGTTGTAATGAAATGTCAAACTGGGGGTTGGAACCGAAACGATCTTTCAATTGTTTCGTTCTGAACAGAACCATTACTTGTTTGTGCAGAGTGGCACCTGAATTTAAATAAAAACACATCTTACCTTTTTGTAGTTTATAAATCCAATGTGAAACGTGATAACTATAGTGTCCTTAAGTAGTGTTGAAAAGGTTCATCCGTTCTTCTCTAATTAAAAATCTCTCTCTGAATCACACTTGTAACGTCAGTAGGCTACGGTAGACTATGATTCGGCGGGAGGGGGAGGGGCAGTTAGACTACACACACACACTGGCAAAGATTTTCATCTGGCAGGGAGGCAGACACTAGAACAAGTTACTGAGTGACAGTGAAGGCTTTGCATATGAGCTTTGTTCCTTTTCTTGTGGGACTGGGAAAAAAATCCCCAGAATGTAAAAGAACATTATTAACCGATTCCCATTATTTGAACCCTTTGACACGTACCAACACACGGGTGTGATAATTCTACAGTGGTCCCTGCAGCGTATGCTCAAACGCTCATTTAGCACCTCTAGTTTCAATTGACGCAATAGGTAGCGTTTGAGCTGGCCACACTGTTTTTTTTACAGCAACATTTTGCACAAGCACAGTCCTTACAATGTTATGTTCTGAATGTGACCAGTTGGACATCTTGAAGCAAGTGGGGACAGCAAACTGGGATAGGGAGAGATTGAATATGTCCGTATCATTTGGTAGGGTGCTGGTAGGGTAGACAGAGCAGGGGAGTACTGGTAGGGTAGATAGAGCAGGGGAGTGCTGGTAGGGTAGACAGAGCAGGGGAGTACTGGTAGGGTAGATAGAGCAGGGGAGTGCTGGTAGGGTAGACAGAGCAGGGGAGTGCTGGTAGGATAGATAGAGCAGGTGAGTGCTGGTAGGGTAGACAGAGCAGGGGAGTGTTGGTAGGGTAGACAGAGCAGGGGAGTGCTGGTAGGGTAGATAGAGCAGGGGAGTGCTGGTAGGGTAGACAGAGCAGGGGAGTGCTGGTAGGGTAGATAGAGCAGGGGAGTGCTGGTAGGGTAGACAGAGCAGGGGAGTGCTGGTAGGGTAGATAGAGCAGGGGAGTGCTGGTAGGGTAGATAGAGCAGGGGAGTGCTGGTAGGATAGATAGAGCAGGGGAGTGCTGGTAGGGTAGATAGAGCAGGGGAGTGCTGGTAGGGTAGACAGAGCAGGGGAGTGCTGGTAGGGTAGACAGAGCAGGGGAGTGCTGGTAGGGTAGATAGAGCAGGGGAGTGCTGGTAGGGTAGACAGAGCAGGGGAGTGCTGGTAGGGTAGACAGAGCATGGGAGTGCTGGTAGGGTAGATAAAGCAGGGGAGTGCTGGTAGGGTAGACAGAGCATGGGAGTGCTGGTAGGGTAGATAAAGCAGGGGAGTGCTGGTAGGGTAGACAGAGCAGGGGAGTGCTGGTAGGGTAGACAGAGCAGGGGAGTGCTGGTAGGGTAGATAGAGCAGGGGAGTGCTGGTAGGGTAGACAGAGCAGGGGAGTGCTGGTAGGGTAGATAGAGCAGGGGAGTGCTGGTAGGGTAGATAGAGCAGGGGAGTGCTGGTAGGGTAGACAGAGCAGGGGAGTGCTGGTAGGGTAGACAGAGCAGGGGAGTGCTGGTAGGATAGATAGAGCAGGGGAGTGCTGGTAGGGTAGACAGAGCAGGGGAGTGCTGGTAGGGTAGACAGAGCAGGGGAGTGCTGGTAGGATAGACAGAGCAGGGGAGTGCTGGTAGGGTAGACAGAGCAGGGGAGTGCTGGTAGAGTAGACAGAGCAGGGGAGTGCTGGTAGGGTAGACAGAGCAGGGGAGTGCTGGTAGGGTAGATAGAGCAGGGGAGTGCTGGTAGGGTAGACAGAGCAGGGGAGTGCTGGTAGGGTAGACAGAGCAGGGGAGTGCTGGTGGGGTAGACAGAGCAGGGGAGTGTTGGTAGGGTAGACAGAGCAGGGGAGTGCTGGTAGGGTAGACAGAGCAGGGGAGTGCTGGTAGGGTAGACAGAGCAGGGGAGTGCTGGTAGGGTAGATAGAGCAGGGGAGTGCTGGTAGGGTAGACAGAGCAGGGGAGTGCTGGTAGGGTAGACAGAGCAGGGGAGTGCTGGTAGGGTAGATAGAGCAGGGGAGTGCTGGTAGGGTAGATAGAGCAGGGGAGTGCTGGTAGGGTAGACAGAGCAGGGAAGTGCTGGTAGAGTAGACAGAGCAGGGGAGTGCTGGTAGGGTAGACAGAGCAGGGGAGTGCTGGTAGGGTAGACAGAGCAGGGGAGTGCTGGTAGGGTAGACAGAGCAGGGGAGTGCTGGTAGGGTAGACAGAGCAGGGGAGTGCTGGTAGGGTAGACAGAGCAGGGGAGTGCTGGTAGGGTAGACAGAGCAGGGGAGTGCTGGTAGGGTAGACAGAGCAGGGGAGTGCTGGTAGAGTAGACAGAGCAGGTGAGTGCTGGTAGGGTAGACAGAGCAGGGGAGTGCTGGTAGGGTGGACAGAGCAGGTGTTTGGTGGTTACAGCTATGTTCCTCCCCTTTATGTTAATGCAGTCATTTATTCAAATACTGTATACCTGGTGTTTTAATGGAAACGAGACACATATTTTTATTTTAACACAAAATATTTAAAAAGATACCTGATACAATTTGAAAATGTATATATGAGTGCATAAAACAAAAAAAGTGAAATTTGACAATAAATTGAATAACTCAATTCCCTCCATAATCCCTGAACTCCGTGGTAGTAAAATGCTTTATGTGCTATGATTCAGTCAATGTCTGATGGATTATACAAATCAAAAGTTTGGAGTATCTTCATACATTGTCCAACTGTTGCATTTATTATAATTGTTTTTAAAATCTTTTGAATCAAACCAAATCAAACTTTATTTATACAGTACATTTCAAACATGGAATGCAGCACAATGTGTTTCACCAAAAACATGAAAATAAATATGGAAATATTTACTCAACAACAAACATAAGAGGATATAAAACGAAAGAATAACAACAAATACGGACTGAAAAGCACCCTTAGGAAAAGCAAAGCTAAAAAGGTGTGTTTTAATTAGATCTATTTTAAATATGTCCACAGTTTCAGCCCCCTCAGGTTCTCTGGCAGGCTATTCCAGAGGAGGGGGGAATAGTAACTAAAGGCTGTCTCTCCATGCCTTTTGGTCCTAGGCTTTGGGATAGTTAAAAAGCCAGTGCCAGAGGACCTGAGAGACCTACTGGGTAAACAAATTAAAATCATCTCTGACATGTATTGTGGTGCACAATCGTTGATTTATTTAAAAACCAGAAGAAGAATCTTCAAATGAATTATAAAACTCACAGGCAGCCAGTGCAGAGACCTTAAAACCGATGTAATGTGTGCTCTCCATCTGGTCTTGGTCAGTACCCGTGCTGCAGTATTCTGTATGTTTTACAGTGCAGAGACCTTAAAACCGATGTAATGTGTGCTCTCCTTCTGGTCTTGGTCAGTACCCGTGCTGCAGCATTCTGTATGTTTTACAGTGCAGAGACCTTAAAACGGGTGTAATGTGTGCTCTCCTTCTGGTCTTGGTCAGTACCCATGCTGCAGCATTCTGTATGTTTTGCAGTTGACCAATGGCATTCTTGGGTAGACCCGACAGGAGAGAATTACAGTAGTCAAGCACTCGAGTAACGAAAGTATGAATGAGTCTCTCTGAAAGCCTGAGAGAGAAACGGCCGCACCTTGACAATGTTCCTTAGGTGGTAAAAAGCAATTTTGGTCACATTCCTAATGTGATTCGAAATTGAGTTCAGAATCTAAAATAACACCCAAGTTTTTAATCTTTATATTTTTTATTATTTTACTTCAATGACCATTACTATATTAGAGTGAGTCCCCCAGCCAGAATAGCCTCTAACCCAGACAGCTCTCTTTCTGTTTCAAATGCAAATATACATGTTCCCTTCCCTTCCTCTGTCCTCCTGACTCTAACAGTGTGGTTGTTGTCGTGTTGTGTTGTCTTCTGTAGGAGGTCAAAGGGTGGTATTACCTACTGGGGGAGGAGCTGGGGAAGACCAAGCATCTGAGAGTGTCCTCACATTCCCAACTGCTCCAACAACACACCACCGGTCAGTGGACCATTTCACCATTCCACATCTGTGTATGTGTGTTACACACATATACGGTAACACACATACTGTAACACACATACTGTATGTGTGTTACCGTATGTGTGTGTATGTGTGTTACAGTATGTGGTTTATAGTATGTGTGTATGTGTGTTACAGTATGTGGTTTATAGTATGGGTGTATGTGTGTTACAGTATGTGTGTTACAGTATGTGTGTTACAGTATATGTGTGTATGTGTGTTACAGTATGTGTGTATGTTTGTTACAGTATGTGTGTTACAGTATGTGTGTATGTGTGTTACAGTATGTGTGTTACAGTATGTGTGTGTATGTGTGTTACAGTATGAGGTTTACAGTATGTGTGTATGTGTGTTACAGTATGTGTATGTGTGTTACAGTATGTGTGTATGTGTGTTACAGTATGTGTGTTACAGTATGTGTGTATGTGTGTAACAGTATGTGTGTTACAGTATGTGTGTGTATGTGTGTTACAGTATGAGGTTTACAGTATGTGTGTATGTGTGTTACAGTATGTGTGTTACAGTATGTGTGTTACAGTATGTGTGTTACAGTATGTGTGTGTATGTGTGTTACAGTATGTGTGTTACAGTATGTGTGTTACAGTATGTGTGTGTATGTGTGTTACAGTATGTGTGTTGCAGTATGTGTGTGTATGTGTGTTACAGTGTGTGTGTTACAGTATGTGTGTATGTGTGTTACAGTATGTGTGTTACAGTATGTGTGTGTATGTGTGTTACAGTATGTGTGTATGTGTGTTACAGTATGTGTGTTACAGTATGTGTGTATGTGTGTTACAGTATGTGTGTTACAGTATGTGTGTGTATGTGTGTTACAGTGTGTGTGTTACAGTATGAGGTTTACAGTATGTGTGTATGTGTGTTACAGTATGTGTGTTACAGTATGTGTGTTACAGTATGTGTGTGTATGTGTGTTACAGTGTGTGTGTAGCGTATAGATGAGTGTTTAAATATATCATTGTAGCTATATCCATGGGAGCTGAGATGAGTGCATACAGATGTATATGTTGTGTCTGTGTGTGTGTGTTACGTGTGTGTGTGTGTGTGTGTGTGTGTGTGTGTGTGTGTGTGTGTGTGTGTGTGTGTGTGTGTGTGTGTGTGTGTGTGCGTGTGTGTGTGTGTGTGTGTGTGTGTGTGTGTGTGTGTGTGTGTGTGTGTGTGTGTGTGTGCAGACTGTGCCGGGCTCGTGGCTGGGAATATCTGAAGGGGCTTATCATTCTGGGTCGGGAGGTTGGGGGGTGGGGGGGAAATCGAGATTAAGGGAGTGAGGGATTGGGAGAGCAAAAGAGGGGGGGAGAGGGGGAGGAGAGGGAAGAGGGGGCTGGAAAAGCGCTCAGCGTCAGAGTGGTTGGAAAGAGCTGTGTGATCATACTGCGTGCTGCAGTGAAACTGTAGAGCTGAATACACACTGCTGTTTAATTTCATTCTTTCCTCCACACTGTCCATCTTTCTTGATTTCTGTGGAGAAGAGTGACTATTCCCTCTCTCTCACCTGCCTATGCTCTCTCACATTGTTGCTGGTGGACTATAGAGGAGTTATGCCTTTGAGTGCCTGCCCCCTGAGCAGCTTGGAGTAGGTGAGTGTCGTCTCTGTGCACTCAGGAGTACAGTATAGTATAGTGTTGTTGATGGATTGTTATCAGGATGTTTGTCTTGTTTGATATATAGAAAGAAAGGGTTTTAGTGTTTATTCTCTCTCTCTGCCCCTCTTTTTTGTCTCTTCGCTCTGTCTCCCTTCTCTCTCTCTTTCACTCTGTCTCCCTCTCTCTCTCTCTTTCAGTCTCTCTCTCTCTCTCCCGCTCGCTCGCTCTCTCTCTCGCTCTCTTGCTCTCTCGCTCTCTCTCTCTCTCTCTCTCTCTCTCTCTCTCTCTCACTCTCTTGCTCTCTCGCTCTCTCATGTATAATTCATATTTGCTTGTCAAACTCTCAGATTGAGATTGATCCAATGAAATAGTAACCACTCTCATTTGCCATGCTTGACTGGGCTCAGATTGTCTCATGCAATAATGGCTGTCTGATAAGAACTGGGGCAGTTGTCACTTCAGACTGTTAGTGCTCATTAGAAAGTCTTTGTGTTCTGACAATGGGATGTGGCTGCTTGGACCCACGCCCACGGGTGAGATGGGAAAAAATGATTCCTTCAGTCTGAAGCTGATGGAATGACATTAATCTAAAAGCTACAATGTTAGAATAAGGATAGGCCACAAAGCCCATCACTAAGCCAGATGATGAGACATGACGGTAAGCGCCACGCTCAGCGTTCTATAGAGGCCTGTGTTATGATATATTCTTTATTCACCCACATTGAATTAATCAGATAAGATATGAAATGCATCTATGGACCAGACAAACATGCTCCTCAATTCCTAAATCAACATTTCTGTCAGCATGGCTCTGAATGTTTCCTCCATATTGAAGGATGTGTTGTCTGACCCATTGCCATCTTATCTTATCATATCAATATATATGAGCACATAGTGTGTGTGTGTGTGTGCGTGCGTGTGTGTATTGAGTGTGAAACAGTGTGTGAACTGACTCTTCATATCAAAGCCTGTCGGCGTTTTATCTGTGTGTGTGTATGTGTGTGTGTGTGCGTGCATGTATGTATCCTACATCAGTGCTGATTCGCTACTGTGTTGTAATGCTGATGGCATCTGGCTGAATGTAGGGCAACTACACCCTATTATAACCAGACACATGGACATGGGATTGGGCAAATCCAATTCATTAGGTCTGTATCTATTGTAGCCTGTCCCTCTAAATCTTTCATTATTTTACCCTCTTTTCTGTCCCACATTAACTCTATAATCCATGTCCTGTTCTTTTATCTTTCTTTGTCAATCTCTTCATCTTTCTATCTCCCTTCTCTCTCACCCTCTCTCACCCTCTCTCACCCCCTCTCACCCCCCCTCACCCTCTCTCTCACTCATTAACCTCATTTGTTTTATCCGCCCATTTTGCTGTCTCTTACACATCATTAGTTGTACACAAAATTAATAGAACACCTTTTTTTTTAAATCCCACATTCAGTTTGACATACCATTCTGTGGTTAATGAACATAAAGCAGGAAGTGGAGCAGGTTTGTGGGACACGTCTGGTTTGACAGAGCACTGGTTTCAGTGTTGCCCTATGCAGTGGTGTAGTGTTAGTTAGTGTGCCATGTAACCTTGCCTGATCTCCTTGACCCTGGAAACATGTTAGAGCAAAGACCCAGGGGCCATCACAGCCATCTCAATATGGCAGTGTCATCCGCCAGCACTGCTCATTTTCCCGTTACGCTATGGGTGAGCATTAGCCTACTCCAATAGGGTAGAATAGAACCAAGTCTTGTCTGTACAGTAGCTTTACACACACAGCGCCGTCTAGGCACCCGAACCAACAAAGACAGGAGCCTCTGTCCACCCAACGAGCAATATGGAAATTGAGATGAAATTTACATAATCTTTTCTCTATTCTATATACGTTACATAAGGAAGAGAACTGAACTGCCATGCCTTATCAGCAGACTAAAAGCACATTTTCTGGGAGAAAATGGGAGACGACAAAAGAGCACGCTGAATGAAGGCTCTGGATGTTAATCTTGCGTTGCTGTTAGGTAACTGTCCAAGCTGCTCATATCACTTTGAGAGCTGAGAAAAAAAGGAGTGCTTTATTCAATCAAACCTGCAGTGCAATACTGTTGCCTGTAAAGCCTTCCTTATTTACTGGCGTCAAAACAAATCAAGGAATGGCTTCGGTAAGGCAGAAACAGCAGATGGACATGTCTTTATAGGTGGAGCCTTTCTTTTTCAGAGAAGGATTAGACATGTTTATGCACAGTGATATTACATGAGCAACGATGGATTGAACATTTTAGAGGTAGAAAAAAAGAGATAGAGATAGAGAGAATGGGGCGGCGAGAGCCGCATGGTTGGCAACACTTAGGTCTGCAATTTTAGACAATGTTTATGTTCTTTTAGTGAAAAAGATGAAGGGAAACATGTTGTTTCTGACCCCAGTGTGTCAATCCCACAGCTCTGATGGCTGTGAGGAATACAGAGACACAACACGCACTTTTAACTCAACCATAATTCTGTCAAATGTCCAGTCGGTGACCCTGTAGGGCTCCGGCACACATCATAGTGGAAGGTTTCAGACATTTCAACTGTGATTGTGAGTTGCATGACTAAGTGACTAAATGCATGAGTTGCATGACTAGGCCGCTGATCAGGCTTGTAATTGGACAGCTGTGACTTTTTTTAGTTTTTTTTGTGTGAAGTTGAGCCAGGATTATCTGAGAGAGCTAGTGTGACCTCTGACACTGCTGTCATGTATGTGTCTTTAGGAATTAATACTGATAGGAATATTCAAATAAAGAATTAGACTACCTGAGAGAAGCAGAGGTATGTGAGTACCTGCACTAATGTAACACAAATGCACTGCAGATGATGCCCGTTTTCTTCCTACAGAGTCATACTGCCAGCCTCTGTTAACCATCTCTTTTTACCACATTCCCCTGCTTTGAATTCATGTCATTGCTATTACAGCCACACAATAGGCTCATAGCATCAGTATTGTGTCTCTGCTGCACTGTGATTGGACTACAGACACAGTGCTGCCGAATCTCCCTCCCGATCCAGCATGCTCTGCTCTGAGTATGTGGCGCGCAGAGTCGGGAGGTAACTGATTACATTTAAATATATATATATTTCACCTTTATTTAACCAGGTAAGCTAGTTGAGAACAAGTTCTCATTTACAACTGCAACCTGGCCAAGATGTAATTAGTCACATGTTATCAGATTACATAAAAACTGCAACTGTAAACAGTTACGTTACCTGCAAAAATATTGTAATAAGATCACCAAAGGCATTTGATGGATCCTTTGTGTCTTCTTCTATTGCGTCTTAAGGGGAAAGTAATCCAAAAGTAAATGAAAGTAATCAGATTCCTATTTGCTAATCCCAAAATTATGTTACTGACTACAATTTTGGGCAGGTGACTAGAAACTGTAACGGATTACATTTAGAAAGTAACATACTCAACCCTGGTGGTGCGGCACATGAAAGCTCTTCCCTTCCCTTCCGCATGAGTGCACATCGACATGGGCCAGACTGTTAGCATAATTGGCCAGGGTACCAGCCTTGCATTTAAAAGGCTAATTTAAGCACTTCTCGGGGAGTGAGAGAGATCAATCACACCACCTTTTGGTCTGCTGAACACATTCTATTGCAGATGTTTTCAACATCTTCTCCAATGGGTTAGACAGCAGGGCTAGGTAATGTACACCACCTGAGCTCCCACCCACAATCTCCTACATACACTTTGAAGGTGGTGGATGTACAGGATAGGGGAGAATGGACTACCAATTCTGGTTTTGGGTGCATGTATGTGTAGAGGAAGGTCGGTTTAAGTGTGTTAGTGTCTGTCAGAGTTTATATGTCTGTGTGTGTCTTTTATAATGAATGTACATGACATTATGTAAATGTGGAGGGTCTGTCAGAGGAGTTTTAGGTGTGTGTGTCTGTATGTGTGTCTGTGTGTGTGTTTGTATGTGTGTGTGTTTGTTTGTGTGTACAGTATGTGTGTCTGTGTGTGTGTGTATGTGTGTGTGTGTGTGTCTGTGTGTGTGTTTGTATGTGTGTGTGTGTCTCTGTGTGTATGTGTGTCTGTGTGTTTGTGTGTGTGTGTGTGTGTGTGTGTGTGTGTGTGTGTGTGTGTGTGTGTGTGTGTGTGTGTATGTATTTGTCTGTGTGTGTGTTTGTATGTGTGTGTGTGTGTCTAAGTGTATGTGTGTCTGTGTGTGTCTGTGTGTGTCTGTGTGTATATGTGTGTTTGTGTGTCTGTGTGTGTATGTGTATGTCTGTGTGTGTGTCTGTGTGTATGTGTGTGTCTAAGTGTATGTGTGTCTGTGTGTGTGTTTGTGTGTTCTCACTCTCCAGGATAACCAGTGTATTTAAAACTGACACAAAGGGACCTGTATGTGTCTGTGTATTTAATAATGTCTGTGTATTTAATAATGTCTGTGTATTTAACCATGTCTGTGTATTTAACCATGTCTGTGTATTTAATCATGTCTGTGTATTTAACCATGTCTGTGTATTTAACCATGTCTGTGTATTTAAACATGTCTGTGTATTTAACCATGTCTGTGTATTTAAACATGTCTGTGTATTTAACCATGTCTGTGTATTTAACCATGTCTGTGTATTTAACCATGTCTGTGTATTTAACCATGTCTAGTGTATTTAACCATGTCTGTGTATTTAACCATGTCTGTGTATTTAACCATGTCTAGTGTATTTAACCATGTCTGTGTATTTAACCATGTCTGTGTATTTAACCATGTCTGTGTATTTAAACATGTCTGTGTATTTAAACATGTCTGTGTATTTAACCATGTCTAGTGTATTTCCCTCAGACGTTGTTAGGTCAGATGGTCTCCACATGTGCCCATACAGCAGAGTGTGGAGGAAAGTGTGTCATCTGTATGCAGTGAGTAGACACGTAATCAGGCATGCACACACACTCTCTTCCCCTGAAGTGCTGAAACATTTACACACCTACCCAACCCACTTCTCTACAGTGAGTTGTGTCTGGCCTTGTGAACACAAGAGGAATGACAAAAATGAATCTGAATTTTGATGTGGCAATCCATCATAGATCACAATCAACACCAGAGTGTGAATTATACCGTGACATTCGGGGGGGTTTGTATTTTTTTTCACAGGACTTCCTATTTGTGATTTTTTTATGGGCCTAATAGTGAGAAGACATGTATTTTAACAGTCAACATGTGTTACCTTTTAATGTGGCATGAACACAACCAGTCCTGATGTTTTCATCTGATTGTCAAACAAATCACTTCGTTGCCACGCCAAAATAATTCAAGCATTCAAACACTGTGCACCTACACTCTTGTATCCTGAATTCATTGATGCATCTTGCTGACAAATGTACCTTTTTTGTAAAAAGAAAAGTCGGGACACCTGAAAGGGGGCTGAAACACGGGTCGCAAATACAGCTGTGTCTGTCCCGAGCTCATCAGAGCAGGAATCTGAGGGCTCAGTTGAAACAATGTTGAAAGTTTGCTAGCGGGCTGGACTCAGATGATAATGTTGAAAGTTTGCTAGCGGGCTGGACTCAGTTGATAATGTTGAAAGTTTGCTAGCGGGTTGGACCCAGTTGATAATGTTGAAAGTTTGCTAGCGGGCTGGACTCAGATGAGAATGTTGAACGTTTGCTAGCGGGCTGGACTCAGATGATAATGTTGAAAGTTTGCTAGCGGGCTGGACCCAGTTGATAATGTTGAAAGTTTGCTAGCGGGTTGGACCCAGTTGATAATGTTGAAAGTTTGCTAGCGGGTTGGACTCAGATGATAATGTTGAAAGTATGCTAGCGGGCTGGACTCAGATGATAATGTTGAAAGTTTGCTAGCGGGCTGGACCCAGTTGATAATGTTGAAAGTTTGCTAGCGGGCTGGACCTAGTTGATAATGTTGAAAGTTTGCTAGCGGGCTGGACTCAGATGATAATGTTGAAAGTTTGCTAGCGGGCTGGACTCAGATGAAAATGTTGAAAGTTTGCTAGCGGGCTGGACTTAGTTGATAATGTTGAAAGTTTTCTAGCGGGCTGGACTTAGTTGATAATGTTGAAAGTTTGCTAGCGGGCTGGACCCAGTTGATAATGTTGAAAGTTTGATAGTGGGCTGGACTCAGATGATAATGTTGAAAGTTTGATAGTGGGCTGGACCCAGTTGATAATGTTGAAAGTTTGCTAGTGGGCTGGACCCAGTTGGTAATGTTGAAAGTTTGCTAGCGAAAGCTTAAGACAGAGGGAGACAGGCGGACTAGAGAGATGAATTTGATTGAAAGAACCTGAACCAACTGTCACTGGTTTAAACCATGACAAAGAGGCGGGGGTGTTTAGAATAATATTTTATTTTAATATTTACCACTGTAGCAGTACACAATTTCATTTTAAACAAATAGGAGAAAGGTTACATTTGTGACGACCCTCCCACTCTGTCTGACGTATTCTGTCTTTGTTCTTGTTTCCTTATTAGGATGCCGGTAGGCGGAGTTGAGCGGGTCGTCAGCTTCATGGGAAACACCTGGGAGACAACGGGCCCAGGTGTTTCCCATGAAGCTGACCACCCTCTCAACTCCGCCCACCGGCATCCTAATAAGGAAACAAGAACAAAGACAGAATACGGCAGACAGAGTGGGAGGGTCGTCACACATTAGAGACCCACCCCCAAGGTTTAGAATTTATAAAACGCTTACCTTGTACCTATGTTTGTCCTCTGTGTTTGTCCTCTTTGTTTGCTGAAATCCATACTTTTTCAACTAACATTAATCAAATACAACCACCACCGACTGTTTTCTTGTTGAAATTCAATTGGCACATGCACATTTGCGCTGAGTTGCCGTCTTTGAGCAACAGAAATGAGCAAACAGTCACTTGATTAACGTTTGTTGGAAAAGTGTGGATTTCAGCAAAAAAAGAAAGGCATGCAACTACAGAGGACAGACATCGGTGCAAGGTACAATATAATTTGTTTGTGCATCAGCAGTTTTTCTCAGTTTTTCATATTGGTAAATTAGTATTAGTCTAAACTTGTAGTAATCATGGTCTAATTACCAACCGGGGGGCCCCCATAGATTTTTTTCAGTCACTCTCACTCATATTTTTTGTGGCTCCCACATAGGGGCCCCCACATAGGGGCCCCCACATTACATTTGATATTTCACACTTTTATCCATCAATGCCTACTGAAACACGAGACCTTTCTACTGCATATTATTCGATTGTTTTGTTGCTGGCCTTTAACAGATGGCTTGAAATGCCTTTTAATCTGCAGATTAGATATTTATATGAAATTATAGTAAATGTCAAGCATCAATAATATCTCCCCTGTGTCACATAGAGCTACCATGTCCTCACATTTCAAAGGTGTTACCGCAAATTAGTTCATCCCCCTGCTGTGAGAAGACTGTGTTTGTTTATTTGTGCGTGTGTGCGTGCGTGTGGTTGTGTGCGTGTGTGCGGGTGTGTGTGTGCAAGAGAGGTCCAGAGATAGAGAGTGAGAGAGACTGTGTATATGACTCAGGTTTGCAATGATGCGTATCTGACTAAAGGGTAACACAAGCCTCAGGCTACTGTCCAGTTGATCCAAAGTGAAATTTCCCATCCTAATAGGTCACTTCCTCTCCTCTGTCCTCTCCTCTGTCCACTTCCTGCCCTGTTGAACTATAAAATACACAAAACTCAACCCATTGATTTGTTTTGTTTCTCCAACCATCACCATCATGTAGGCTCTCATAATTTATCCTCTCATATGTATCTATATGAAAACTTCCTTAAATATGTTGTTTTTTTTGTTTTGTTTTTGTATACTAAAACCCCTAAGCTTATATCTGTAAACGGACTGTTAGACCTGGAACCAACTAGGCTCATCAGGGAGAATCGGAGAGCTGTCAAATTCTATGGAGTCTTTCTGGGGCTCGCC